>NW_017304644.1:0-315 GCF_001594115.1 Trachymyrmex septentrionalis
TAATTAAAATGTATTTCGATACTCAAACGGTACAATATTTATTTTAATTTCATCATTCTATTTTATAATTTAATGAAATTAGCACATTTAATGTACGTGAAATACAAAGAGATAGTGTGGTAGAGTCAAAATGTAAGAAGAAACGTGTTTTTATAAACATATGAATGCGTTCGGTCAGAGTGTACCCCGTGCGTAAAGTGTTCGCGTCTAACCGTGAGCACCACTCCTGCCCGTATTCTATAGGTGACCCTTGATACGCTAACTATTTCTTCTTGTAATTTGAAAATTAAGCTTCGGATAAAAGTAAAGGAAAAA
>NW_017304645.1:0-846 GCF_001594115.1 Trachymyrmex septentrionalis
TGACGATTTTAGACATTCTGTTCCACTGAGAGGAAGGTTGGTGTATGGCACCAACCTCCAATCTAAGTTTTTAAAATATAAATATTCGGGAGGGTAACTTGCTCGCAAACTGCGAATTCTTATATTTTTTAATTACTTTTTATTTAAAATACAAAAATAAGCCACGAATAACAGGGCTAATAATCAAGTGTTGATAATCAAGTGCAATTTTGTAAAGTTTTTTAATTTACAAAACTTACGCTTGATTATCCACGCGAATTTCATTAGCCTTGTTATTTGTTAATTTTATTTGTATTTTAAAGATGACAAGTCTGTTTTATTATCATTACTTATTTCTCATTTATTTAATATGATCGCGATTAGGTTATTCTGCTAAATTTATCAGTCGCGACATGGTTAGAAAAATGCGGCATTAATTGTTGCATTTAACAGAAAATTACTACATTGCTACATTAATTCATTAATTCAATAATAATTAGATAGGGTGGAGATAGGATACACGAATAGGCACGAATAAATAAAAATACGGGTAGTTAGGACAAGTATAGGTAGGAACTGTGTGTGTGAATAAGAATAATAAGTTTGGACAGATAGGGGGGGTGATAAACACAATTATTTTAAATTAAAAAATTAAATTATTATGAATAACATTATACTTAAATAAATTTCGCGATGGAATAATTAAATTTTATTTAATAAAGAATGATTATAATAAAACTAAAAGATATAATAAATCTAACTAATAAACAATGTGACATGTAGGTAGGGATACATAGACATCATATTAGGTACATACTTGATAATTGGAAAAGAGGGATTAAAAATTAAAAAAATTAATTTTAAATT
>NW_017304646.1:0-284 GCF_001594115.1 Trachymyrmex septentrionalis
CTATCATTCTTGACAGTTCGGACATTTGTATAAATTTTATCAAATACCATAGATGAGTAAATTTAAAACATTATTATGAAACATCAATTATGTTACGTTGTCGCCGATATCAAAGGGCAACCCTATCCCTTACATTTACTGGCATTTTGTTATTTATAACTTTAATATATCAAAATCAATCTATTTATTAGTTTCAAAGTGTTCATATTAATGTATGTACTTTGTAAATAATAAATTAAATTTGAGTCAAAATTTATTATCAAATTTAATACATTTTTAAAAGT
>NW_017304646.1:384-714 GCF_001594115.1 Trachymyrmex septentrionalis
AAAGTTAAGTTATTTAACTAAAATGTTTTAACAATCTCCCTTCGCAGGGCGCGACCTTGTCGTGGTGCGGGGACACCCTGGCCGTCTTAGTACTTGCCGGGAAAAGAGAGGTGTCGATCTGGGGTGCTATCCTATGCTTCCTTCTGTAATCGGGTAGTGAGTGAGCAAAAACGACTCTTTTTACTTCAATGTTGAATAACTCGGCAAAAAAATCATATAGAGTTATATCTATAAAAAAACAAATTAAAGGAAAAAATTCACTTTTATGAAAACTGTAAACTACATTTGTGAGCAATTTTTAATTGGTCTCGTGAAACTTTGCAAATTTCA
>NW_017304647.1:0-524 GCF_001594115.1 Trachymyrmex septentrionalis
ATCTATTGGAAAAATAATAGATTTCTTTTTACTACATCTAATATTATATTTATATTTGGTGTTTGCTGGGTTTTATATTACATTTATTAACATTCAGTGTTCGTGGATCAAAGTAGCAGTTTCCGTACGATTACAGAGGTCAAGCAACGCGAATGGTGGTGCACATTCGAATGGGTAACCATTTCAAAATACCATGAAATTAATATATATAATGTAAATGATTCAAATAAATTTATCTAATAATGAAAATGACCTAGTGTGAGATCGAAACATCTGTTATGTAATTTAAGATTTATTAAAATTAGTAACTAATGACTGGCTATTGCTCTAAGTCTTTTGTCAAAGATATTTTTAAATTTAATTAATTGAGCTTGATTAATATAATTTCAAATAATAAATTATTATAATTAGAAATATATTGAGAAGGACTACAAACTATAAGAATTAAAATAAAATATAAATACTAAGTAAAATATAATTAATAGGCGCTAAATACAGCAAATTAAAACAAACGGCGTTTTAAC
>NW_017304648.1:0-1050 GCF_001594115.1 Trachymyrmex septentrionalis
GTAACAGGTTCAATTTCATTAATTATCAGTAGTGTTGCTGTTCATAAAACTGATCACTTAAATTATTATTTGAATCAAGGTTATAAAGCTATTTGAGGAAAAGGTACGATTTGAAAAAGTTCAGAAGATTCTTTTTACTTATATTTTGGTAAGAAAATAAATGAAAACGATACAAAGTGAGATGGCACTTATCCTAAAGGATATTTTGATTAAACTTCAATTTTGATTAATGATATTTTTTCGTTTTGTGAAAATAAATTAAGATTATTAATTGGGATTTCTTTTTTATCACCAGTTAATAACGATAAATCATAATTACCATTGCCAAAAATGCCACTGATTTCAATTCCTGTAATTGCATCAAGTGGTTTTTCATTATTCAAACTCAATTCGTTACTGATAATATCTTTAAAGATTTGGACGAATACCTATGAAAAAGTTATTCGTCCTAAATTATTGAAATAATTTTCTTAATCTAACTTACTTAAAATATAAACAGCAACAATAAAACCATCAGTACTTTGAACACCAATTGCTTCGTAAATTCGAAATCCAGTATTTCCATTATTTTCTAATGCTAAAACATTAGGTAATAATCCAATAAGTGAACTATGAAGATATCTTTCAAGATCAACATTTTTATTATTTAGATGAAGATACTCTTTATAAGTAATATTACTATGAGCATCACCACTTCATGTATAAGCAATTTTATAAATTTTATTAACTTGTAAATTTCCAATAACATTAACATTTCTTGTTTTTGCACCAGTAATATTAATTGGCTTTCAATAATAACCTTTATTAATTTGTCTTTGTAAATTTTCATTTTGACTATCAACATAATATTTAGTGACATCTGGTGTTTTAATTGTTAAATCACCTTGACCTAAAATATCATGACCATTAATTGTTTTAATATTTTGATTGTTGCCATTATTAACTAAAGTATTTTGTTTTATTGATAGTTGATCATTAAGATAATCTTTGTTTATTTTTGCTTTTACTAATTCATTAATAGCTCCAACAATAGTTTTGCTTGTAGTATTC
>NW_017304649.1:0-225 GCF_001594115.1 Trachymyrmex septentrionalis
CTCATCGATTGCGAGCTGTTAACTTTACTTTTTAATGAAAAAAAGAATGATAAAAAATGTAATAACACGTGAATAAAAAAATTTTTAAACAAACGATAGATAGGATCGAACATTATCCAAATGAAACATTGAAATCAACGCCGTATCGGTCACAGTAAGATGTTGAACTACTGACAAATCAAATCATATAGTGAATTTTTACTGTGAACGATTTTTTAGTATCGT
>NW_017304650.1:0-974 GCF_001594115.1 Trachymyrmex septentrionalis
ATAATAAGACTTATAAAAATACTCTTGCTATTGTGTGAAAACGTATCATGCAGATGTGCAAAGGAATGCTTTGATTATTATAGGGCTTTACCTTTTCGGCAATAAGTTCGCCGATATAGCAAAATATAAAAACATTAAAAGTAAAAGATAGAAGTAGAACAATATACGTTATATAACTTGTAGTTTTTTGGCTCTCCCATTCCTACAATATAACAAGTTTTATATTTGAGGATATATTGTACAATACATGTCGCTGTAAATCATACACGATCTCCAACATTGCTCCGAAATAGAAATATGTTTTACATCACACGTACTCTTTGTATGATATGCATACCATGATAATATAATATCCAAGAAGACACATGGTTACTGTACATTGTACAATTTCCACGACAGATATTTCACGAAGTATTCTGTCCGTTAATGATATAAAACTGAAAGATATCGACTATGTTATCGCGTAAATAATACGGCTGCATTCCACTTAATGCTCGTAACGCTCGTGAGCATCGTTTGTCCTTGTTTAATTTGGTAAACGACAAGGATGAAATAATTCCACGAACGATGTAAGCGTTAAGTGGATCGCAGCCTATTCATAGAAAAAGTATGATTTTATCCTTTAAATTCCTAAACAATTAAAAATAAATTGATGCGCAGTATAGATATATTGAATGCACGGACATTGACGAAGTTTGGAAAGAGACTCACTTTAAAATTCGTACATGATGCTCTATAATTATCGCCAATCTCTCATTTATGTTATCACATAAATCTTTCCGTCCGTCTATCAAGTGTTTGATCCACTCTATCAGGATCTCCATGCGGCCATAAGCGTGCATCGCGAATACGGCAGCTATGCTGCATCCAGTGGCAGTGATAGAGTGAGCGAGAAAGCCTGATAGGCACTGTATCCAAAAAAAAATTTCCCTGACAGGACTGTGTCGTACATCGATAATCACCCTGGCGACTGG
>NW_017304651.1:0-655 GCF_001594115.1 Trachymyrmex septentrionalis
ACACAGAATTCTTATAAAATATCATTCACACTGATTAAGGAACAATTGCAGATAATAATTAAGTTACTATTAAGCCTAACCTAAAAAAAATTCACAAGAAAACACTCAATTTTTTATATGCGCATTAAACACAAACGCAATTATATTTTGTTTCGTCCTTTCATAGCGTCGCTGATCAGCCATTCCTTCAACTGCTGGAGTCTCATGGCACAATCTCAGATAGATAAGCAAAAATATAAGGAATTCGCTTTACCCTGGGCGTCCATTTTACATGGGCTTTGCTATATAAATTTCTGTTATTTTGAAATCTTATTTCTTTGTTCCCCTTCCTTATTCCAATAACTTTGCATATTCCCTTACAAAAGTAATAAATACATATATGGTCTCATTGAATACAAACTAATAATGATTTTCGTGATTGGTAGAGCTGGTGTGCACTCAGTGCACTTTAAGCTTTGTACACAAATCGACGTAAATATGTATGATAATAAAAATATAGAAAAAAATTAAACCGAAATGTTCGATATATTTTATTGTGTTATTTGATAAAGTATACATTGAGTATTTTATTAATTGAAATATGTCACTTTTTTAACATTCAGATTAAATTAGCGTACAAGAAAAATTAGTAATATTCTTTCTCTTTAATGTGCAT
>NW_017304652.1:0-393 GCF_001594115.1 Trachymyrmex septentrionalis
ATAAAAAAGAGGATTCATTTCTTCTATCCTTTCTTCACTCATATCACTCTCTATCGCCTACAAAGCATACTACGTTATTATATCAGTCGCGTTATTAATCTGGCACATGCCAGATAATAATTGTGTCATGTAAAGCGTCGTGCACGTTCTATCTTTCTCTAACGTGCGAACCCTTGTTATCTACGCATTTTTGGGGTGGACGCGGGGCCCGCAGCAGCTGCGGCGGCAGCGGCGGCGGCGGCGATGGTGGCGGCGGCGGTGGCGGTGGCGGTTTTTATAAAAAAAAATAAGAAACGCATTGTTTATGTGGGTCCTATTACAACGATGCCGCCAGGACTTCCCGCGCCTTCCCTCTCTACCGCGCCTTCCTCCGCCCGCGCCTATGAGTACACT
>NW_017304652.1:493-1124 GCF_001594115.1 Trachymyrmex septentrionalis
ACGGTCCCCTCAAAGGACCAGAGTTAGAACCCGCCAAGTATACCTACTATAATTGCACCTTTATTTAAAAAAAAATTTATCTAAAATATAAGAAAAATTAAGTTTTTGAAATAAATTAAATTTCACATTTGATAATAATAAAATTGATAAATTAATTCTAATATTTGCTATTTATTATTATAAATAATAATAATAATATTAGGTGTAGTAAAAAGTCATCGCTTATTTTTAAAAGACTATCAGTAAAAACCGCAATTACTTTCTTACCAACAATATAAATACGAGGTCTGTTAAAAAAGTATCGCGAATTTTGTGTTTTTTCAACAATTATTTATTTATTCATGAATATCTATTTTGTCCCCTTCAAAGTAATCCCCATCAGATATTATACACTTGTGCCAACGTTTTTTCCAATCCTCGAAGCACTTCAAAAAATTATTTTTTGTGATCTTGTTCAGCTTCTCCTTCGATGCCGTCTTTATCTCCTCAATCGTAGCGTAGCGTCGTCCTTTCATAGGCCTCTTCAGTTTCGGGAACAAGAAATAGTCACAGGGGGCCAGATCTGGGGAATACGGTAGCTGCGTCATCATTAGTGTGTTGTTTTTGGTCAAAAATTCGCGCACTAGCAACG
>NW_017304653.1:0-974 GCF_001594115.1 Trachymyrmex septentrionalis
TATTTTACACGTTTATATTCTTATATTGTTATATGTATACAAAATATTGTATATGAATTAAAAATTTAACAAATAACATTGTTTTTGTGTATCCATGAATTGTGCGATCCATCGAATCCCAGCCACTTGACGTACACTTTGTCGCCCTTCCTGCGCAACACTTTCTCCACGAGATACACGTCCGGATAAGTAGCGCGATGCAACTCGTGCTCGTAGAACGGATTTTCCACGATAGTCCTCGAGTAGATAAGTTACGGGATTGGTACGCTGCACCTTAACGATCGTAAACACTTCGGTGGTCCAATTTGGTGTGTAACCCTTCTCAAAAATCGTCTTGTACTTGCTCACCAAATCGCCTACTTTGAATTTTGCAGGACCGGCTACCTTTATCGCACTGTTACGTCCAAGCTCCGCGCGCATGCGGAACTGAGGGAATGAACGCAACAAGGAACCGAATTGTTAGACCGATTTGGTCGTGTCCAGGCTCCGGACCGCAAGGGAGCCGTGGGGAAGGACCGACGCAAATCGGGAGGCGCTTCGCTTCGTCCTGAGGTTCCTAACGAGCCGGGGATCGAACGAAGGACGAAGTGGAAAACTCTGCTCGTGCTCCGCTAAACGGACACACGAGTCGGACGTACTTCGAAAAAGAGCCCAAACTGGGTCAGTGTGCCGAGAGGGGCGCACTTTAACGCCAGCTGCGCCAGTACGGCCGTATGCCCTGACTTTCGGTCATGAAACTTAATCCAAGTGACCGGGGAGAGGGCGAAGTGCAATCGCGGGAGAGATTAATAATACGAGGAGAGGTATTGTTTAAATAATGACTATCGAGAAGTTAATTTTACAATGATATAATTAAGAAAAAAAACTGGAGTTATACATTTTTGAATAAAATATAAATATAATTTTTTCAGGTAAATACAATAATACAATTTTTGGTTTTCTGGATTAAATGTACGCGTTTATCGATGTGTGAG
>NW_017304653.1:2958-16706 GCF_001594115.1 Trachymyrmex septentrionalis
TTTTTCATGATTCGACGTGTAATACACAGAGTACAAGAAATTAATGTATTTTTCTCGCTGGTGTCACTCGACTGACTCGTATTGTGAATACGCGATTTAATTTATAATAAGACCGGCTTCGCGAAGTTCCTCGATGATCGACAGCATCTCGTTGCCGTGAGCGTTGTTGCCTGCTCGGTGCGAAGTGTCGAGCAATCATAGACGATCCATCAGCTCGTTGGAATCATCCCAGTGCACGTAATCGATCGCGTTGTCGTTCAATGTCATTGCGTGAGGTAATCCCTTTCCAGATTTCTTCTGTTTCTTGGGTATGACTGACATCAACGGCGCGATTACGTGTTTGTACTTGTATCCTCTGTTGCTCAATAATCGACCCTTTGAATGGTACTTGTGTTTGTGCGCGTTCGTCACCAACAGCATGCTCTTGTACTTGTGCATATCGTCTTCCGTGTAAAGGGCATCGTCGGGAATTCTCTTGAAAATCAACTCGTAAAGATCTAGTGTACCGGCGTATCGTACCCCGTCGATAATTATATGTTGTCCGCGTCATCCACGTCGAAACGTTTATTGCCAAACATCAGCCCATCCTTGTGTAGGTAAACGCCGTACATGCGATCTATGCCGCTCTCTTTATCTCGCGCTCGCCTCAGGACGGCCTCAACGTACTTTTGACCCAGCGGACCCAAACCAGCTCGTAACCTCTCTCGACGTTTGCAGCTGATTTTGAACCTTCGTCGCTAGCGAATCTTTCGTCGTTTCGAAAACGTTCTCCAACGACTCTATCGTTGGTACGATTTTGGCACGCGGAGTGGAGGTTATTGGTTGTATCATCGTGCTATCGATCATTGGATTTATGCAGAGTCGTGGAACACTCGAACGTCTCGCTCGCTTCTTCTCTCTCCTCTTGTTCCTCTTCCTCCTTCCTCTCGCGTTTATGGACAGACGCTGCATCTTCGTCGCGCGACTCTCTCTTTGTCGCACGTCGGGGCTGTCGACGAAAAGTCGCAGCGGTTCGATAAGAGGCTTAAAACGTCTGTTCAACGCGATGTCCTCCTCGATTCTACCGGTCTTCAGAGCGCGATGTTTCTTGCGGATCAACTCGCTCGTCTTCTCGCTCTCGCGATTTTTTCACGCTCGCGCACATCTGCCATGTTCGTCTGTGACTAAGTATCGACAACGACTGGTCGCGTTACGGTATCGCGAACTCGTTAAATCCTTTTCTGTATCGTCCATTTGTGAGCGCACTGTCTTTGTCTAACACTACGAATCCATATTTTTGTTGCCAACAGGCGTGGCACAACGCGCAAAATTCGTTGTACGACATGTCGGTATTTACATGATCGTTGTAAACGTGTTTCAAGTTGATATCGTCCTGTTTGAATAGGATCAGAAGGTTCGCGTTGTCGCGTATCAGATGTTTAGGAATCCTCGCCTACATCTGACAGAGATAGAAGCAGTCAACATTCGCGTGGCGACCTATCGAAAAGTATTCACTCACCGCATCTTGCTTGTCGTATGCCACGTCATCAAAGATAAAAATAGAATTTGGGAGCGCCACCTCACTCGGTGGAACGACGCTGTTGTTGGAAAACGTAAAGTAGCTGATTTCGTCGATAGATGTAAACAAATTTTCGAGATATCGATACTTTGGCTATTGCAACGATTTTGAATAGACATACACGTTCTCGAAACGTACATCGTTCGGGCTCTCGAGTAAGCTTATGAGAACATTGATTTTATCGCAATTCGACGGGCCGCAAATGATCGCGCGTATAGTACTCGGCAGCATTTCGCCGTGCTTGCGCTTCTCCGCGCTACTTCCCATCATTCGCGATTTCGCGTCACAAATCGTGACGCGTATCGTCAGTAGTTGCAGTACGAATTTCATGCTCACGCTACAGGCTGTGCGCTCTCGAACGACTATTTAAAGACGTGCGAATCCCGCGAATCGCGCAGTAAAATGTATCTCGCGCGGAGTCATCCTTCTGATATTCGAAACTTGAGCGCCGAGCAGTTGCAATATATACCGAAGGTCGTACTCTTACGCGTGTACGGCGATTACATCGAACACGTCTGGGACCAGCTTCCGGAACACGTGAAGGCAGATTCGGAGGTTCGAACCTATCGTCAGTGCGACGAGCACCAGCCGTGGCAGCGAATGCACATCGACGGTCCCGCACCTAAGATAAAGGACTGTAACGAACGTCGGGCGGTAGTCTGTTGAATCGAGCAGTAAACGCGCTTCCTTTCGAGTTACATATTCCGGGCTACCAGTTTTGCGGCCCAGGCACTCGACTTCCGAAGCGATTAGCCAGAGGTGACGCGGGCATAACTCCGCTAGACGCGGCGTGTCGGGAACACGACATTGCGTATTCACACAGCAACGATCTCACCGATAGACACGCAGCAGACAATATACTAGCCGAGAAGGCGCGGAAACGCATTACCGCGAGTGATTCGGCTCTGGGCGAGAGAGCCGCCGCTGCTGCCGCCTGGGCAGAGATGAAAGCCAAGACCAAGATCGGCATGGGCATGAAACCGAAGAAGACGATGACGACCAAGAAAAAAACGACGAAAAAGCGGATACTTCCAACGGCGAAACGAGGTGGTGCGTTACCGTTTCTGTCAATGTTGGGCGCGCTCGGATCCTTGATCGGCGGAGCGGCCAGCGTGGCGAAAGCGGTAAACGACAACAAAGCCGCGCGACGTCAGCTCGAAGAGCTGCAACGATACGACCGCGCGATGGAACAGGGCCGCGGACTGTATCTCACTCCGTACAAATACGGACGCGGACTGTATCTCGGCCCGTACAAACATGGACAGGGTGCAGCTGCAAAGAAAAAAAAAACGCCAAAGAGACGATAAAAATGCCGTCTGGCGCAACTACCAATGTGCAATTAAACGAGCTCGCGAGACGTATGCGCATACCATACTTTAGAGGCGTTTTCATGCGTAACGCGTTACCGACGAGCGGTGTGCGTCGAAACGAAAGCGGTATCGTGAATCTGGACGATGCGACGGGGCCTGGTACTCACTGGGTAGCGTACGCGAAGAGGAACAACCGCGTCGTATACTTTGACAGTTTCGGTAATCTTCGACCTCCCAAGGAACTGGTGCGATATTTCGGGAACGGTGCTACGACGATAGAGTACAATCGTACGTCCTGTCAGACGTACGATCAGAACTTCTGCGGACAGATGTGCCTGCGGTTTCTACAAACGGTAGACGCGCGCGAATTTAAAAAGCTCGGTGAGACGCTGTGAAATTTCAGTATTAGTCGAACACCGCCATGTCGCTGACGCTTACGCTGAGCGGGAAGAGCACCGTCCTCGCGGCAAACTACTTTCCCGCCATAGATTTGAGTGACGACGATTACGAGCTCGGTCTGGTGATTTTTGAGACTTATCACACGATACCGAACGTGAATAATTCGAACAACAAATTTTATTTTGCCAAAGATGACGTGGAAATTACAATTCCCGAAGGTTCGTACGAAGTGCGAGACATAAATGAATTTCTGAAACGCGCGATTTTACGGAAAAGTCCTCACCGCGACGCGCTTGAAACCGTTGACGTAGTGCGCGGTGACAATAAGAACAATGACGCCGATGATAATGATAACGGTGAGGATGGAGAATACCCGATTACGCTCCGCGCAAACTACAACACGATGAGATGCGAGATTAGATGTGCGTACGGAATAAACTTTGACAAACCCAACAGCGTTGGATCGCTGCTGGGATTCTCGTCGAAGCGCGTACTGCGACCGCGAAGATGGCACGAATCGGACATGTCGATCAACATAATGAACGTAAACGTTATCCGCGTAGAGTGCAGCGTGACCGCGGGTGCGTACAGCAACGGCAAAAGCGCGCACACGATACACGAATTTTCACCGAGCGTGCCGCCAGGATATAAGATATCGGAGAGGCCGGCGCAGATCATTTCCCTGCCGATCATCGCACGGAGCATTACGGATCTGACGATACGCGTCGTCGACCAGAACGGACGATTGCTCGATTTTCGCGGAGAAGAGATCACCGTTAGATTGCACGTACGACGTCTGCAGTGATAACGTGAGCGTGAGATGCTCGTGTTGAACGGAACGGAGCGCACGCAGAGAGATAACGTATTCTTTACAAGGCCAACGACGTCACAGCTCGATAACACTCGCTCATCCGACTGCATTAGAAAGAAGAAGAAGCTCAGCGCGTCGAACGTTACATTTTTAAAGTCTTTGGGATTCGCGGTGCGCAACATTTGAGATGACTGATATCCTAAACATTAAAAGCGAGCCGGTCTTCGACGATCGCATCGTCAAGATTGAGACTCACACGTACAACCCGTTCGCCAACACAACGTTCGGGTACAGCGACGAGATAAGAATACCCATACAGCAACAGGATCTATACACATTGCCGTACGAAAGCTTTCTATACGTCGAGGGAAAACTGACGAAGAACAAAGTGGTCCAGGGTGCTAGCGTGTCATTGGGAAATAATTGCGTCGCGTTTATATTCGATGAGATTCGATATGAACTCAACGGTGTGGAGATTGATCGTAACAGAAACGTAGGCATAACTAGCACGATCAAAAACTATGTAACAGTGTCGTCCGACAGAAGCGTGATTCTGCGGAATGCCGGCTGGGATGCGCAGACTACTGCGGCCGGATACTTTAATTTCTGTGTTCCGCTCTACGTACTGCTGGGATTTTGCGAAGATTACAGACGTGTGGTGATCAACGCTCGTCACGAATTGATTTTAATACGAGCGCGCAACGACAACAATTGCCTGACGGGAGATTCGACGACAGAGCCGACGCTCGAATTATTCAAAGTACAGTGGCGAATGCCGCACGTGTTATTGAGCGAGATAAATAAGCTGTCGATACTGCGCGCTTTGGAGAGCGGACGATATCTGAGCATGGCTTTTCGCTCTTGGGATCTGTACGAGTTTCCGCTCTTGCAGAGCACAACCAAGCATTCGTGGGCCATCAAGACGGCTAGTCAGCTCGAGAAGCCGCGCTACGTCATTTTCGCTATGCAAACAGGTCGAAAAAATATCATGTCTGAGGATGCAAGTCGATTCGACCACTGCAAATTAACCAATGCTAAACTCTACCTGAATACGGAATGTTATCCGTACGATGATTTGAATCTAGATTTTGATAAAAACAGATGTGCGATTCTGTACGACTTTTACGCGCGTTTCTGCAAGGGCTACTATGGATACGAATATCTCGAGTCGAATCTCACCTTTACAACTTTTTTACGTAATGGCCCGTTCGTGATCATCAATTGCTCTCGACAGAACGAATCAGTCAAGAGTGGTACCGTGCGATTAGACTTTGAATGTAAGGAGAACGTGCCCGCAAATACAACAGCCTATTGTCTCATCATACACGATCGTGTGGTTCAGTATACGAGTATGCCACAAATATGTACAACAGCTATCTGAAAATTTCATAAAATTCGTAAATAATAACAAATAATGTACTAATTAAATAACAATACAATAATTTGGAGGCACTGATAGTGTCTCGCGCAGCGACACTGCCATAGCTACTTTACGCGAGCTGGCGAGTTGCGATGACGGTAAAGTTAGCGGTTACATCCAATGGCCAGATCTGAAAAACTAGTGCGGGGCACCCGATTGTAAAAAAAATGGATTTTATAATGTATTTTTATTTAAAAAATCATTGAAAATAATAACTCACAGTGATAAATTAGACAAGCTTAAGGTAAAAATGTTGAAAATAATAATAATAATAGATTATAAAATATGTACATAATATAGACAATACAAAAATGTTAATATTATTGCCGTACGCATGGTGCTACACTTTCGGAAATAATTCTAATATAGTCCCCCTCTATTGTTTACTTTAACATTTTTTAATTGTTTAATTAGTAGCCAGGTTGATCACAGATCACATGCATAGTGCTACACTTTCGGAAAAAATTTTATAAAGTAGTCTGGGACGTGAGGAAAAACATTTTGTATTTTTGAACATCAACTCCTTGTTTATTTAAAAAATGTTAAACAATTAATAGCCAGGTTTATCATAGGTCACATGTACGAGTGTGATAAGCCTGATTGTTAATTTTTCCTCTCTTCCTATTCCATGGAAAAGAAGAATTCCGATTGATTAGGTGCATGCAAAAGCACTGAGCGTTCAATGAGCTCTTGTATCTGTTTGGTCTATATTTTTAGATCTAATGGAATATATCAATCAGATGTAAGAGCCCTCTGAGCACTTAGTAAGCGGTTCTGCACTCATTGATTCCCTTATGCGCTATGCATTATGCAAGAGGAACTGCGGCCAATAAATTTGCGCAACAGAAAACGGCGAAATCGGCGGAATAAAGCCACGACCAATCATGAACGTTCCGCAGTTCCGCATCCCTTGGGAGCCCCCTGAGAATGCGATCCCATGGTGCGGAATTAGCGGAACGCTCGTGATTGATTGTGGCTTTATTCAGCCGATTCCGATCCGCTAAAACGTATTTTCCTATGTCTCATGGAGTGGAATTTCCTAAATGCGCAATTAGCGCTGACCAATCACAAGAGCCTTCCCGTAGATCATTTTCATTAGATCCACTAGAATAGTGTCATTGGCTCGCATTGATTGCGTATCTGCAAGTTCCGCTCCATGGGACATATGAAACTAAATTCCTGTGGATCGAAAATTACATATACATACAGGAACATTGCCCTGTCTTCATTTTATGTATATCCATTTTGATTTCGATTTACATCCGAGAGAAGAGAGATTTATAGCGTATTCGGCCTCAGGAGATTTGCTCCAACCTGGGTTGGATTAATGATGTTAGATGCTCTCTTATTGGTAAACCGTGTAACGTCAGCCAATAACAGAATATTATCCAATCCAAATCAGTGCAAATCCGCTCGAAAACGCTATTAGAGATTTTAGATACCTAGATTCCGAGTGCTATCTAGGTATCACTTCATTCTTGTTATTTACTGAATGTTAAACAAGGATGATATAACACCCGGATAACAGATGAGAATCCGAACACGCCTCAACATGTTGATTAATCATGCGCTTGTAGGAGATAATTTTCTCCATTAAACCATTCTCCATTAAAACTTAACGAGGTTAATTTTTATGAGTATACATATGTAGTACATGCACACGCACACATGCAGGCATCGGCCGAATCTACCAAAGAAATAAATTTGCGCAATATAAAACGGCGGAATCGGCGGAATGAAGCCACGACCAATCACGATCATTCCGCCAATTCGTATTACGCCAATTTTGCACCATAGGACTGCACTCTGCGGCCGGGTTCACACCTTGACGGAAAAGCGGAAAGCGGAAAAGTGGAAGTCAATCGAAACTCGCGGTGGTAGTAGGCGGTACATTTCACTTGTCTGCTTCTGCCTATCGATTCTGTATCTTTAAACAAGGTGAAAATTTAAAAATTTATTAGGTGTTGACCAATGAAATTATCAGTATTCTAGTTAATTCGCTCACTTTTGTAATTTTCCCTTGTTTCAAGATACAGAATCGATCCCCTGTTTTTCCGCGGGTTCTGATTGGCTTCTGCTTTTCCGCCAAGGTGTAATCGCCTCCTGAGACTACCAATTACGATCAAAGTTAGTTTATGGTTGACGCTAAAAAGTTTGTTTCTTTTTAGCGTTAGCGGGTCACAATTAAGCTTGATCGGTGTTGGTGAAACCGGCCTTTAAAAACACAAATTCATTACTAATGCAAAGAATTTGTGTGTTTAAAGCAATAGATTTTTGTTTTTAAAACAGTAAATTTGAATAAAGCAGAACGTATACATAGCGCTATATTGAGTCGGGATGACAGATATATAACCTCTAAAGTCTCCAATTTTAACGCTTAATAACTCGATTTATAAAGTCGACCACAGCGTTTTTTGCCAGATTCTCTCGTTTTGAATAAAAACGTGTCGAATAAGTATAATTTTATTAAGATATTATTCTAAATAATATTTATGTGAATAATTAAATTAAACATGTTGAACTTTAAATTCTAAAATAAATAACACATAGTGATACATAGCAGAAAGCTATTGCCTCCTCTTTACAGATTACAAAGTAGATTCGATATTTCTTGACGCTAGAAAACGAGCGTTTCAGCATTGCATGAAAAGGGACCCTAATATGTAGAAAGATAAAGCTAAATCAGCCTTATGTGGGAGTTTTCTTGAAGAAATCGAAGAGTAAGTTCCTTCAAATCATTCTCTAGCATTAATTTTAACATTTATATTGACATAAATGTTAAAATTAATTAGGTGAATAGTATATGTAGTGTAAATTATTTCAGTCCTAATATGTCATTTATTTATACAGAAATGAAGCTAATGTTCAATGCTTAAATGTAGTTTAAACGATTTATCCGAAACTTTTGCTCAAGTGCATGAGGTACAAGATTTAGGAAATCGATCAAGATTAGTGGTTATGGCATACAGAAGAATCAAGATTGTTAATCAAATTTTTGAGGATGCCAATTCAAAAGTAAATAGAACACGGTATGAAAAATACATTTAGTTATTGCATTTGCCTATTGCACAATAAAGTGACATTTTATAGAAATTTAATGTTCTGTTAACTGATACAAATTTTCTTATATAATATAATGTAGGGCTATGAACCATTCAAGTTATTATGTGAATAAAACTATTTTTATCAACAATCTAAATTTTGTACAAACATTTTGATTCCTATCAGGTCATTTTCAATGTTAAATAATAAATTTAAAAATGTTATCGGTAACTACACAAGATGTTCACATTGTAAATTTGAAAAAAAGTTTACAGTATAATAGACCTCAAGCGAGATTATTATATGACTTTTGAATTTGACTAACATCAAGTTCCAATATGAAGCTATCTTGTATCTAGGCGGTTTTCTACCGTAATTTCTCTTGCCAATATGCGAATACAACATGCGCTTTTTATATTTTAATTTATGAACATTTTGCGTAGTTATCGGTAATATTTTTTAATTTATTATTTAACATTGAAAATGACCCGATAGGGGTCGAAACGTTTATACAAAATTTAGATTATTAATAAAAATAGTTTTACTCATAATAATTTGAGTGGTTCATAGCCCTATTTATTTAATTATTTGAACCGTTATTCTTTATTCTTTAAATTAAAAAAAAATGTTCTTGTTTAAATTGAAGTGTTCCTGTTCATCAATTATTCTGTTTATATTGTCCTGCCTATTTTATACAGAGATAAAAGTGACATTTCCTATGACTATTAAATACTACAATTACTGTTCCTATAGTCGACAATGACCAAACAAGGTTAATCAGAAAGCATTACGTAGAATAGCAAGAATAGAATTATAGAACGAACTGAGAGAATAGAAAAGATCAACATGAAACAAACTCTGCGGAAATAAACCGCAGATACATGCACTTGAGAAGAATACGGAAAAATCATTAGCTATTTCATCAATTCCTCAGTCTGGTATTTTATATATAATACGTTTCCATACATTTTCATTATGCTACTATTTATTAAAATAATATCTATGTATGAAAAAATTTATCATACATTAATATGTATAATAGAAATAATAATAGTAATGTGATAACATAAAAAATAATTTACGGGATAATTTTCATTGTTCGTTTTAAATTACATATTCATGCATAAAAAATTTTTTACCAGGCATGGTCCTACTTATTCTTATCTGCTTTTATTATCATAGGAACAGGTGGGAGCATGTTGGAGCATACGATGCGTATTTATTATACAATATTATAGTTATTTATTACTTATGATTTTCAAAAAACATATTTTAAAAAATGAAAATCTTCCATAGATACGCGACGTTCTAGAAATCCAGTACGCCAATCGAATTCTAATCCAGAAATGAGTGCTAATTGGAAAAATCTATTTTTAAATAAAAAAAAAATTAAATATGCAACAACAAATTGATAAAGATTTTATTTGCTAGAGATTAAATTGGATGCAGAGTTTGGTAATAGAGAAATTGTTTTTAATAACTATATATTAATATTTATTTGCATAATATATAGTTAGTTGCAAAACTATTAGAAGAAATTTTCGACATGAGAATAACTTCACTTTCTTTAGAAAATACTGGAGATCATCCAACTGCATTACGTTCGCAACATTCCTCTTCCAGGAGCAACACAAATTACTCGAACTACGTAGGTCATTCCATAAATCTGGTAAATCTTTATGAGTAAATCTTTTTGACGTGACATCTGGAAAATATCAGTCTTCAAACTCTTCCAGCTCAAATCATTTCAATCAGAATTAATGCGTTGTTCACGTTTGGTAGTTGTACAAAGCGAGCGAGAAATTAAGCAATTTCCGTGTATAAAAATAAAAAACGAATTTCATGCAAAATTAAGTGGATGAGGAATCAATTCGAAGTTTTTGTAACTGTGAAATTTTTCACTCGCTTAAAATGACGTGAACAACGCATCAATTCTGATATTTGGCTTAGAAGGGTTTAAAGAGTTTTCAGTAATCACATCATCAAATGGATTGTTATACCATTTTATAAAGATTCACTAGACTTATCGAACGACCCTCATATTTTAATATTGCAATGTAAATGTATTTGGATACATTTACATTGCAATATTAAAATATGAGGTTTTTTACGAAAACTCTAAAATGATAACTATTTTCTGTACATATGTCTCACTAACTTCAATGTTTAAGGAACCGCACGCTCAAGATATGCAGATCCTCTCGCGAATTGAGAGCGCTCCGAGCGCCAATTCTGTGTGACGTAACGGGGGGTATAGCGAATCTTGGAGTATCCCGCTGATGGTGCTCCCAGGCAATTCAAATTGAAGCAGCAGATTGCAACCTCACAAATCTAACAGTGCTGATCTTCTCGACAACATATCCGGTGTTAGAAAAATCTAAATCTTTCCAGAAAGTCGGCGCTTATAAAACCATGCAAAAACAGTCACCCCCACTCCAGTCTTACAGTAGTACTTAATACTAGAATCTCACTCCACGCTTTTTTCCTCACTTCGCGTTTTTCCTCTGCGGTTTTGTACATTTCTGAACATAGTTCGCTGCGGATAAAAGTAAGTATACGAATTTATCGTATCAAATAAAATGATCGGAGATATCACTCAAATTCTCCTTTATTGCACCTTACCACGTCTCCTGACACCAGTACACGATCTTTTCTAACGAGTAACGATTTTGAACATTCAATTTCCCTACAAATCGCATTTCTAGTGATATGTGCTTTTCAAAAGCAATTTTTTATGATAAAACCATAAAATATTTCAATAAATGTTAATTCTAAATAATAAATTTATTCTCAAGGATGAAGAGCATGTATGTGTGTCCTCCGAGCAAATATTATCAATCACAAATATTATCCTCATTAACATAATAATATATTTGCTTGATAAGTAAATCATGAATTAAGTTAATTGCAGTGATTTTTTTCAATTCAAAGCTACTCCGAGTCAATTGAAATCGATTAAAAAATGACGGTACGAAATTTATCAATAAAGTTCGGGCGCTGGTTTATTCCTGCATGCACACACATTAAGCATAAATACATCATCGATCACATAATTAATATTTCGATAAATCGTTTTCAGCAGCTTAAATGTTTATCGTCTTATCCAATAATGATGCGTTGATTATATCCAAACTTGATATTATACAATCTTTTGATTTCATATTCAAAATAAATTTAGCTAATGGTCGTCAAATGGCCGTCAAATAATAGATTAATATATAGATTAATAAATTTTTTTATTTGAAATATAAAAATGGATGATATTAATTATTATATTATAAAAACGACTGTTAATAAAAGACTGTATTATAAATATTATAATATAAAAAATTATATTTTTATATTATAATAGTAACAATTTTAACGCGAAAATCGGTAAAGAGGACATTTTTAGACCAACGATCGGGCTCGAAAGTTTGCACGAGGAAAGTAACGATAACGGAATGAGGGTAATTAACTTTGCGACCGGCAAAAATCTTATCGTCAAAAGCACGTATTTTAGACACAAAAATATCCATAAACAAACTTGGATTTCCCCGGATGGAGGCACGCGTAACCAAATTGATCACGTTCTTGCATATAAACGGCGTCACACGAACATACTCGATGTTAGGTTTTATAGGGGGGCTGATTGCGACTCGGATCACCTCTTTGTAATTGCCAAAATCAGGGAACGTCTTTCGCTAAACAAAACTAACGGGCAGTTGTTTGGAACTAAACGTCTAAATGTACAAGGTTTGATCGAGGGAGAAAACGGAATAAAATACGCGGTCGAAGTAACGAATAGACTCGCGGCTTCAAAGGAAATAGATGAATCGGATGATAACACGGTTGATAAACACTGGGAAAACGTACGAGACGCGATAGTAAAATCGGCGGAGGCCACGGTTGGTTTTTGTAAAAGGAACAAAAACAAGCCGTGGTTTGACGAAGAATGCGTAAAAATTGTTAAAGTACGAAACGAAGCGCGCATCACGTGGTTGGCTCAAAATACGAAGGAAACTCGGGATCAGTTTCTTAAGATTAGGCAAGAGGCTCATAATATGTTTAAAATTAAGAAGCGTCAATACTTAAAACGTAAAATTGAAGAAATAGATGAAAATTGTAAAAGCAGTAACGTACGAGGCACGTACATGGGGATAAATAATTTTAGAAAGGGATTCCAAGCTAGGACGGAAATGGTGAAAGATGAGAACGATAATTTAGTTACGGATACAACGGCAGTTTTAAACACATGGAAAAATTATTTTGATCGGTTATTGAATGTCGAATCTGAAAACGACCGGGAAATAGAGAATTTTGAGTATCACACGGCTGAACCTAGGATTAACGAACCGACAATTTCAGAAGTAGAAAGCGCGATTAAAAAATTAAAAAATCACAAAGCACCGGGTAATGACTTGATTCCGGCGGAACTGATTAAATGGGGGGGAAGTAGATTGATAGAAGAAATTCAGAAATTAATTATCTTAATATGGAATAAAGAAGCATTGCCGGAACAATGGAAAGATTCAATTATAATCCCGATTTTCAAAAAGGGGGACAAAATGAGTTGTAATAATTACCGGGGTATCTCACTTTTACCTACATGCTATAAAATTCTGTCGAATATTTTATTAATGAGGCTTGTACCATATGCAGATGAGATAATTGGAGATCATCAATGCGGCTTTAGGAGAAATAGATCGACTGCGGACCAAATCTTTACTATTCGGCAAATCTTGGAGAAAAAATGGGAATTCGACCAATCGGTACATCAACTTTACATTGATTTTAAAAAAGCGTATGATTCGATAAAACGGGAGAAAATGTATGAAATTTTAACTCGGTGGGGGATACCCAAAAAATTGGCTAACTTAGTCCAAGTTTGTTTAAAAGATACCAGAGGTAGAGTAAGAATAGGTAATCAAATGTCGGAAACTTTTAATATTCATAGCGGATTAAAGCAGGGGGATGCATTGTCACCTCTTCTGTTTAATCTAGTATTGGAATATGCTATTAAAGAAATGCAGAAGAGTAATGATGGTTTGCAGTTGAACGGTACAACACAAATATTAACATATGCGGACGATATTGCTTTGTTGGGAGATAATAAAGAAACACTAATAAATAACGCTAAAATTCTATTAGATAAAACGAAAGAACTGGGGCTGTAAATAAACGTTGAAAAAACTAAATATATGGTCACTGATAGAATCCAGAATATTC
>NW_017304653.1:16848-23613 GCF_001594115.1 Trachymyrmex septentrionalis
ACGAGAAAAGATTTAGGGCTTTCGAAAATAAAGTACTTCGAAAAATCATCGGGGCAAAACGCGATGAGGAAACGGGCGAATGGAGAAAATTACACAACGCAGAATTACATCAATTATATAATAGTCCGGATATTATTAATGTCATAAAATCGCGTCGATTAAGATGGGCAGGTCACGCGGCGCGTATGGATGAGAATCGAATTGCATATAAAGTACTAATTGGTAAACCGGATGGGAAAAGACCATTGGGTAGACCAAGACGTAGATGATAATATTAGAATGGACCTTAACGAAATGGGGTACGAAGGTCACAAATGGAGGGATCTTGCTCAGGGACGGGAACAGTGGCGGGATTTAGTATTTGCGGCAATGAGCTTTCGAGTTCCTAACGCCTAATAATAATAATAATAAGTAACAATTAAAGAATTACAGTTTTGTAATATTTCTAGAATATTACATGCATATTACTAACATATTGCAGGCATTGTTAATTTATATTTCTGTAATAGCTCTGTAATGTTACATTACAATCTGCAATATTGCAACATTGCAGCAATATTGCTTCAATTTTCTGTGCTGTATGGGCTACCTCAAAAGTGCTGCAATCACCTACTCAAATTTATTCTCGATTATCTTGTCTTGATTATAATCAGAAGCAAATTCCATTAACTTACTCGATCTATTATAGCAGCCGTGTTTTTACATGAAAAATTTTTCTATTTAAAATTTTTTCGTTTTATACGATTAACTCTTTAATTTTTTGTGATAACACTTAAATTAACGCAATTTTCTAATAATGTTTTGTATAATATTTTAAAGGAGAATTAAATAATCACTACTTTAGTTGGAAGAGAAAAATGTCTTTGAATGAATTGTGATATAATAATTTCATTTTAAAGGAATTTAAACCACTTGAATTGGAATAGGAAGGTCCTTCAATAAGATATACGTATACTTAGGTTTCATTTCATAAAAATTTAAGATATTACCACTTAGATTAAGTAAATAATAATAAAGATAGTATCACTTGGGTTTTACTTTTGATTTTGATAATAGAATTTAACTTGACGCCACAGTTGTTGATATCAATCTCTTCTTTTATACAAATGATACATATCATTAGATTAATATTCATTATTTATTTAATTTAGCATGGTACAAAGAAATGAGATTTAACTTTCGCTAGTTCTTGATATCAAATCTTTTAAAGAAATGGTACATATTATTAAAGTTAATATTATTTATATAATTTGATATCCGAATTATATGAAATTTAACTTTGCGCCAATTTTATTGATATCAAATCTTTTATACGAATAATACATATCATTAGAGTTAAGTAAATAACAAGAGACAATATCATTTGTGTTTTATTTTTAATTTAATAGAATTTAACTTGATTAGTAAAGATTGTACCATCTGGATTTTAATTTTTCATTTAATACATTAATTTTTGAGAGAGAATTAAAGTTACCATTACTTAGGTTGGATTAAGAAGATCTTCAATAAGAATATCTTTGAAGAACAATTAAAACTACTATTAATTGGATTGGATACTTAGTATTATATACAAAGAGCCGGTTTCATCAACTCAATTAAGCCGAATCGGTGATTAATTATCAACCATAAGTAGTCAATTCTATTAAACAGCAAACACAAACACAATTAGTCAGTTCCATGGCCAATTATGTAAGTAAGGCATTGATAAAATTGGCCCAAATGATTCTTCACGAACAGCATGCATGCTTAGTGCTTTTTTTATCTTTTTTTAAAAAAGTAAGTTTGTATAATAAGAAACAGTACCATTTGTGATAGAACTTAACTTGATTAGTTAAGATTGTAGCATCTGGATTTTACTTTTTCAGATACATTCACTTTTTTCGTAGAGTAATAATTTTTGACAGAGAATTACAATTGTCATTATTTGGGTTGAAATAAGAAGAGCTTCAATATGTCTTTTTGACGAAATCCGACAGGTTGCTTTTCACAGGTACATAATGGTCACGTTCAGCAGGCTCGACTGTTGCGGAGCAGATCCGTGAGCGCTCGCTGTTATTGGATGACTAAAAAAATATACTAATAGCTGCGAGCGTTCACGCATCCGCTCCGCAACAGTTGAGTTTGCTGAACGTAACCAACTTTCAAGTTAATGAAATTTGTTTCTGATTATAATCAAGACTAGATAATCGAGAATAAATTTAAATAGGCGATTGCGGCATATAAATTTACCCCTAGAGAATTCACGATGAATCATTCGTATCTTGTTTCTTTTCTTCGAAATATTGCACCTGATTAAATAATTCTTTCTATTCTTTCCTTCTTTTTAAATACAACTTCTTTTAATATACAACTTCATAAATGTTTCTTAAAAATGTTAAAATATATATAAGAATCTATTCATAATTTTTGCAAACATTATACAAATTGACCCACACACAAACGACGTATCATGCACAGTAAAAGAAAATTGTTTATTAAGTATGTATATTAAGAGTCAAACGTATAATTTAAAGATATTTTATTTAAAATAATACGAAAAATAAATTTATTTAAGTATAAAAATTACAAAAAATGCAGTATATATTATCCATTAAAAAATAGAATTTTGAAATTTTTTTTTACATTTACCGCAAAAATCTGCATATAATATTTCTATTAGTGTCAAGAAAAAAAAATAACGAAAAAGTAACGACTCGTTATATTTTGAGTAACGATAACAGTAATGAATTAATTTTGCAAATTAATGACGAGAAATGGGAACAAGTTATTTTTATAAGGTAACATTGCCAACCCTGATTCCTACTCACTTCAACGACCGCGTTAAAATAAGTAGGAGCTAGAGTAGGAGCATGCGACACAAACAAACATTGATAGTACTAGATAGTACATGAATAAAAAATGACCGAACCTAAATGATGTGCGTGTGACGAAGACAATAAATGATCAGATAAATTCACGACTGAATCCTCCTTCAATTTGCCCGCTTTTTTGTCGCTAACTACACTGTTGGATTAATTCAACTTTTAACGATATCGCTCTTGCGCAAAGATTTAAACATGGAATAGCAAGATATAAATATAATAAAGATGTTTACTTAAGCTATATTCCAAAATATCCTTTCCGAGGAAAATTTTACTCGAAATATATAAAACATGTATAGTATTTCGAGTAAAATTTTTTTCGAACAATAAATAAATAGATATATACGAAGGACCCTGCACAAATCTTATGGAAAATGTCCCTCGGTTAAATTGGCTGGAATTAAAGTACATTGTTCTCGATGTCCTGAACAAAAGTCTCAATGGGCACGATTCTCTAAATTCAATCCTTTTCCATCCAGAGATTCTGGAATAAAAAATAAAATGTTCCATTAAAAAAAATCGACGCGACCTTGACTTGACCTTGGCGACGCCATCTAAAGTCAAACTGATGAGATCAATAAATAGATCTTTTTAAGCTCTACATCTTTTGTCGGAACAGTTTTACAATTGGATCTTATCCTGCAAAGCTAAAAGGATGGTACGGGTGATCTGTATACAGGGTGTTTCATTTTAAGTGAATATGGTCAATTATTTCGCAAATCGATGATTTTATTGAGAAATTTTTCGAATAAAAGTTGCACAGCTTGAAGGGGGACACATGATGGAAATATAGACTTGACTTTGAGTAACCTTGTCAAAATCAGGTCAAGGTTATTAATGTTTTTTTTAATGGAAACCTCTATTTTTTGTTATATATTTTTGTAGCTTATCTTGCTTTCCAAAACACTATAA
The DNA here is from genome assembly GCF_001594115.1 of Trachymyrmex septentrionalis. Taxonomy (NCBI): domain Eukaryota; kingdom Metazoa; phylum Arthropoda; class Insecta; order Hymenoptera; family Formicidae; genus Trachymyrmex; species Trachymyrmex septentrionalis. Next base: position 20,622 of record NW_017304653.1, read on the forward strand.
TAAAGTTATTTTTCGTTAAGTACTTGTTAAGATATAAGACAAGGCCGATCACTGACCCGGTCAACTAAAGTAAGATCGATCACTGATCCGGCCAACTAAAGCAAAATCAATTTGAATATGTCTTTAGCCGTTAATAAGATATTCAAATGGAGCTACATTTTCTTGCAAACATAAGACCTCAAAATTCGTTTCTCAAAATTTTTTACTGTTGAAATTAAAATATTTTGAGGAATGCAAACATTAGTTATTCGATTTTTCTCCTGCAAATATCGGCGGAGTTTTGTAAATAATATTTTTTATGTACCATAGCCCTACAAAGAAAAGTCTCACACGAAGTTAAATTAGGAGACCGTAGAGGCCAATATATCCATACCTCCCTATCCATCTTTCATGAAAGATGTTATTGAGGTATTCATAATGTAATGAGAATAGGGTGGCGCACCATCTTGCTGCCACCACATTTTTTGTCGAGTAGCAAGATCAATCTCTTCTAAAAGGCAATTTATTCTGCAAGAAAAAAAGTTAAATTTCCCTATTTAAGCGGTTATCCAAAAAGTATGGACCAATCAAATATCCATTTATAATTCTGCACCAAGTATTTAAACTCCAACGATGTTGATTATCAACGCGTTGAGTCCAGTGAAGATTGTGGATAATTACAGTTATGCCTGTTGAATTGTCCATTGTTATGAAATGAGGCTTCATCACTGAAGAGAACCTACTGGAAAAGTTAGATCTTCTCTTATCATTTGGAATACCTAATGACAAAATTATCTTTTTAACCTCATATCATTTTCATTTACATCTTGGTTAAAATGATGTGGCAGGGATGAAATTTATGTCTTTGTAAAATCCTCCACACAGTGACACAAGGAATTCTTAAATTACATTGCAGTTCTTTAGTCAAAATATGAGGATTCATGTTTATCATTACTAGCACTTCTAATACACGAATCATTAACGTCATCTTCAGCATTTATTTGCGGTTTCTGTTATGGATTCTTCTATGTTCTCGTAAATTCTTTTTATCTGTATTGCATTTGGATATCGTCTAAACAATATTTATTACGATACAATTTTTCTGCTCTACAATAATTTCGTTCAGCTTCACCAAGCAAAAGAATATCAACGATTTCATTTGAACTATAAACGGCCATTTTGAAAGCAGCTTTGAAAAAGCCGACTAATGTCAAAAAATTGAAAGAAAAAGTTATACGAAAAAAAGAGGAAAGTTGAATTGTTCAATTGAGAAGAATTGGACTCAATTTCGTGAACGTGAGCACTGCATAACGAATGTTAAGCAGTGTGGATAGGTCGCGGAGACGCGCGCGCGAAAGAATTCCGCTCACACGCGCATGCGTACATGAATAACGCCGGCGGTACTGTAACATTCAAGCTCCATAACTCGGAAAGTACTCAATGTAACTTTATTACAGTGTTTTAGAAAGCTCTCGAGATAAGCTACAAGATTATATAATAAAAAATAAGGATTTTTATTTAAAAAAACATTACTGACCTGATTTTGACAAGGTCACTCAAGGTCAAATCCACATTTCTATCGTATGTTCCCCTTCAAGCCATGCAACTTTTGTTTGAAAAATTTTTTAATAAAATCATCGATTTAAGAGATAATTGACCATATCACTTAAAATGAAACACTCTGTGTGCGTGCGTGCGTGCGTGCGTGCGTGCGTGCGTGCGTGCGTGCGTGCGTGCGTGCGTGTGCGTGTGCGCGCGCGCGCGCGCGCGTGTGTGTGTGTGTGTGTGTGTGTGTGTGTATGTATATACTGTGACGTGACATTTTTCGTCAGTCACAAGGGTCGCATGACCTGACCGAATAGTGCAGTCTAACGTCCTGAGTCCTTCCACATTTTAGGGGGCCGACACATCTGCGCTTTTTCGCGACGTTATTTGCGTGTCTCGTGCGTTTCACGTTACCGTTTTTTCGTTTCTTTTTTTTTGTGCTTTTCCGTACCGAGAGTTATAGAAGCTGGCGACTCTCATGATTTGATGCCGCCTCATCGGACCGTGAAGAGAGAAGAAGGAAGACGACCAAGATTGGAAGTCGAATAACGACCGCTACTGACGGATTTGCCGGGGCGCACGACACCTTGTCCCCCGGGTAGCACGCAGGTGATATCATTCATTACTTCGCCCTTTTTATTGTCGCAAGACATCTTTTATCTCATCATCTTCCAGGCACAAGGCGAGGATTGGAATGACAGGATAGGGGTGGCCACTCTACGCCCCAAGGATGGCGAGAGCTCTGAGAAGGCACCTCGCCGCGAGGCGGCCCGAGAAGATCCTGCGGTCTCTCAAATTCCGCGCGCCAGGACATGCGACATGGGCATGACGCGGGAACCGCGATTAGCGGAGCCGCGGCGCCACGCGCCAATAAGGCGCGATAAGGCCCTCTCGCAGGGATAACGAGCCCTGCGTGCCCCGGGAGGATCAGCGCCCGGCATTTGTGCTGTAGCCCGTCGAGAGAGAACACATGGAAAGGACCCAGGACGAAAGCTGAACGAACGAACTGTGAGACAATCAGGACGAGCACCAGCAGGTCCCGGTGAGACGAACATCACTAACTGTACAGTCGCCGGTTTCCGAAGGCGCGATCTTGCCGTAGATTTTTCGGACCTACTGTAATGAGCGCACGTGGCAATACCGTGCATTAGATTTCCGTGGAATTCGGGAAACGTGTCGCCTCCCGGGATGGTCAGTCATAGTCGGGAAAATTCTATTGCATCTGCCAAGGCCACAGCCTCGTCATTTAGCGTAAGGTTTTGTCACGTGTCGAAGCCCCGTACTGTAATATTAGTATCTTGTCGTTTCGGAATCTTGCAGCGTAAGATTTGCATATCTCTTAGAGTAGCGACACTCTGTGTCGTGATAATTAACGATACTATGTTAGAGTAATTAATAGTTGCACACGTTCTATCATATTGAGATTGCGTCGTATCGAGTTTGCGTGTACTCGTATTCTGTCTTTATC
>NW_017304653.1:23713-25389 GCF_001594115.1 Trachymyrmex septentrionalis
ACACGTTCTATCATATCGAGATTGCGTCGTATCGAGTTTGCGTGTACTCGTATTCTGTCTTTATCTGACCTTCGAGCGTGGCAAAGCCCAGCGAGCGCGCACGAGGTCACGCCGTGTTTACGTTACAGTCCTTATCAAATTCTATCGCCAGTTGAAGCGGCGAATTATTGTTCGCATAATTCGCGAAAGTATCCCTGCGTGGCGTGAGCTCGTGTCGCAGAATTCTAACGAAATTGGTACGCACCGCGTAAAGCATTTCAAGGCTGGTGCGAAACAGCTATCGCGTTTGATCAGATCTTATCGTTACAATTTTGTCGGCAGATGTAAATGAAAGTCGAAGACTTGTTCAATATACTTGTTATTTTTAATGCTTGTGTGCTTTATTGTCATTACCATACTATTCACTTCTCCAAACGATCCTCTATCCTCGACCACGAACCGCCCCCTCTGCCATTTCCGAGGCTGAGCTACCGGTTGAGAGCCCGTCGACGTTCACAGTCCGTTAGAATATTGCATAGAGAAATATCGCGTAATTTCGAGAAAGAGTGGCACGCTCACTCGTGCCTGGCGCCCAACTATTGTTTCGCGATTTTATGTTGCCCTTAAGAGTGGCAGCGTGAAGACGCCTTTCTGTCGCGTTTAAAGTCACCCGTAATCCTATTGCATAAGGAAATCTGCTGTGAACACGCGACAAAGTTACACCACGCTCGTGTGCGGTTGCAATACATACATATATATACATACACACACACTATACAGTCATAAAAAAGTAATATAAATTAAATAAAATGTAATGTTTCGTGTGCATTGATATAACATCTGCATAAATATCTGAGTAAGAAAAATTTCTGTCTCTTTTAATTAAACGTTACAAGTACACTGCATGTATGTGTAATATATGTGTTTATGTATTGAAAATACATGTTACGTCCTAACATAAAATGGAATTGGACATAGGAAAAGACACTACTACGACTGTGTACTGCCAATACTGAAAATCTAATATACCTAACGTAAACTGTGTTATATCCCGACAAAACCCTTTGCCTTTTATTATAAATATATAGTTTAGTATCTTTAGTATAGGCCTTGTAACCGTCTCTTTCTAAAAAAAGGCCTATTCGGCTCCTTTTCTCTCTTTTACGCTCGAAGGACACAGACAGCTCGCGGTACGCCTTATGCGCCGCGTAGACAAAATACATCTAACCGACAATCTTTTCCGCTGAGTCCAGAGAATTATCGAACAGCATATATATATATATATATTCAATATTCAATAATTAAATAGTTAAGATAGTAAAAATTAAGACCTTCCAAATGCGAGGACGAACCTTTTATTTTTCTCTTTTATCAATAAAATCAAAATCTATTACAAGTATAAGATAATGTATATATATGTCGCGTATATTCAAGTAAGACGTAGCATTATTAAATTATGTAAGTTCACATACAACACATTCGCCTCGCATAAGGATATTAATTAAGTAAGAATTTAATTAATTAAGTAAGAATTTTTATAAACTATTAATATAAGACTCGCAGCGCCGGGAGTGGGGCTAGCGCGGAGCCCTGCCGCGCGTTAGGAAACCAAGCGCGAGCATAGCTCTCATCGAATTCCAATGAATGCTGACTAGATCATTTTTTTTGGTATAAAAGGAGGTGCCAAAGACAGACAC
>NW_017304653.1:25583-36499 GCF_001594115.1 Trachymyrmex septentrionalis
AAGAGTATTTTGAGGAATTGTCACGACCAGTCGCTGCCAATAGCGTGGCCCCTCGTCTAAGTAACAGTTCCTCAAAAGAAAGACGAAATCCGAAGAGTTGTCACGACTGTCGCTGCCAATGAGCGTGGCCCCCGTCTAACGACAATTTTTCGGATTCGCAATAATTGTACACGAATCAGTTGTCACGACTGTCGCTGCCAATAGCGTGGCCCCCGTCTAACGACAATTTTTCGATTCGCAATAATTGTACACGAATCAGTTGTCACGACTGTCGCTGCCAATAGCGTGACCCCCGTCTAACGTCAATTTTTCGATTCGCAATAATTGTACCGCGTTATTTCTATGCCTACCAAAGGCGGCCGCAGAGTAAAAGAGAAGAGATTGAGGTTTCAGATAAAAACAGCAATTCATTCAAACAAAGACCCTTTCCCACACTTCCAAAATTTGGCGCAGTTACTAACCCAGAACAACGCGGTAACATCACCTAACGAAAACGGGTATTCACTCCAACCATTGGAGATCAATTATCAATTCCCCGACTATCGAGTCATTCAAAAGAGTGATCCGCGAAGGTTAGCCTATAAACTTCGCGAGCTTTTCAGCACCGGCTTTGAAACCACCCTCCCTACCGACTATCCTACTCTGTTCCCACCGAACAATCCTAAAACGCACACTTGATCCCCTAACCCCTGGGTAAATTGCTTCGATGCACCCATCGATTAACCCTAAAACAGGAAATAAAATATCGAGAAATAAAAACCTCGGTCCGGACGTAACAACTGGAATGGATTTTCATTACTAACGATGTACATCAGTACTGAGTTAATAATCAAAATCCATAATTTACGTTATACATATATAAGTATACGTTAGATTTTCAATACTAGCAGTATATGTAATAGTATTGTTTCCTACGTCCAAGGCCTACTTTTTTCTACGTTTAACAAAACGAGATATGTTTTTTATGATCAAATGTAGTGATATTAGTGATATATGTTTTTATATTTTCAATATCAGAATATACATAACTCAACATAAGTCAAAGCTAATGAAAGTCAAATGCAGATGATCAGATGTAACATCTTAAAAAAATAATCAAAATACGAATTCTCTGATAAATGATATTTTCTTTACTTTGTACATTTCAACTCACTTTGGAGTTCTCTTCAGCAATATAGAAATATTACGAAAAGCTCACAAATACAAAAAGATTGTCACTTGCATATTGTCAGAGATGAAGTTATGTAAAATTTTAGTAGATAAAGAGCGTGTCAAGAAGCTTTGATATATAATTGATCACAAAATTACATTTATACAAATCTATCTACTAAAATTTTACATCACTTCATCTTTAGTAATTTGTGAGTGACACAATCTTCTTTTTGAATATGTGAGTTTTTCGTTATATATCTATATTGCCTCATTAGCCTTGATCTATATTAGTTATACGTATATTTTAAAGTTCCCTATATAATAATTGTTTTTCTCAATACTAGAATATTGTATGTGTGTGTGTATTATAATGTGTGAATATTAAATTAGAGCTAAAAATAATTTATGCTGAGGTTCATACAGATATTCCTTATGTTTATTTAATAAAATATTGCAATTAAATTTTATGTGTACATATATACACATTATATTATATATGTATACATACAATTTTAATATTGCATATTTCAACATAGAGAATATATAAATAGCTGAACATAAATAACTTCTATCTGTAACATGTGTATATTCACACATTATATTATAGTATACATATATGTAATATTATCTAATATTACCTATATACTACTGTGATCAAAAAGTAAGGTGAATTTTTAATTTAAACTTCCCGCGCTAATCGATTCGAGCAAACTTTTTTATTTTTATGTTGGTACTACTGTTAGTGACATCTGTGGCAAATTTCATGTCAATGTCATCATTAGTCATATAGTTACGCTTGTGTTTTCTAAACGACTAAAAGTGATTTTGGCGATTTTTACAATGTCTGATTTTGCTGAGCAAAGAAGTGCCATTAAATTTTGTTTGCGGAATGAAATTTCGGCTGCGGAAACGTTCAGAATGTTGCAGAGGGCCTTCGGAGAATCGACTATGTCGCAGAAAAATGTTTATAAGTGGTACAAAGACTTCAAAGAAGGCAGAGAACGTACTGATGACTTGGAACGCCCCGGACGACTATCAACGTCAATTGATGAGCAACACGTGAAGAAAATCAAGGAATTGGTGCTCGAAAATCGTCGATTGACAATTAGAGACCTTGTCGATATGGTTGGCATTTCATTTGGTTCAGTTCAAACAATTTTGAAGGATCACTTGAGCCTTAGAAAAGTAAAATCTCGTTTGGTGCCAAAAACACGTCTCACACGGCATTGATTCTTCGTGAGTTTTTCGCCAAAAATTCCACTCATATCGTTCCGCAACCGCCTTATTCACCTGACTTAGCTCCGTGTGACTTTTGGCTATTTCTCAAACTCAAAAGACCGCTCCGGGGACACCGCTTTGAATCTATTGAAGAGATTCAACGTGAATCGCTGCGCGCTTTGAAGGCTATACCGGGAAACGACTTTTTGGCATGCTTCGAGGCATGGAAAAAATGTTGGCATAAGTGCATTGTATCGGAGGGGGATTACTTTGAAGGGGATCAAATTGATTTGGATGAATAAATAAAGATTTTTTATTTTATAACAAAATTCACCTTACTTTTTGATCACAGTAGTATGTATTATATTTAAATACACACATCACTAATATCTGTATATTTTAACATGAGTAACTTCTACATCTTTTTATTAAATGTAGCAAAAAATGGCATGTATGTACAATGTTGTATTCATTTATTGATAATATATTATCCTAATCTAAAATGGCATTGGATGTAAGAAAAAAATGCTACTACGGCTTCGATATAACTATTACTTCAAATCTGTACTTTATGTATATTACAGATGATTAGTACTGATGGTATATATTGGAACGCGGCCTATATTGCATATGTAGAACTGTATTTCTAAAGCTTAATTCCACAAATATAAGATGAACTTCAATCCCGGTTTATTTTTTTCTTAATTGTAAAATTGGAAAATTTTCGAAAATTAAATAAATCTTATATTTGTGGGATCGAGTCTAATATATGTTTTCGTCCCTGAGCTCAAATGGTTATGTAGGAAACGGAATAAAATGTCGATAATTAATCGATCGAATTTCCTGCATGTGTAACGTCCTGGATTAGAACTTACAATGCTCCGCTTTGTTTTCCGGTCAATCTGCTGCACAGACTTTACCAGGAGACGCCCGGAGCGCGGAAACTGATCGAGATGAAATGGTTTTTGCTCATAAAAAATGACGAAACCATATAACACTGAGGGTCCAGTGTCGGTGAACTCAGTGAACGCAGTGAACTCAGTGAACGCAGTGAATATATTTAGAACAAAACTCAGTGAACGCAGTGAATATATTTAAAATAAAACTCAGTTAACGCAGTGAATATATTGTTAAAAGATGAAACGCAGTGAAACTTGAAATGTACTCTGCGAATATACGCGAATGAAATTAGGTTACGCAGTAGAATAAAAATGTGCGATCAGCACGGGAGTCAGTTAGCAACTGCCAAGGCGTTGTCGATAGTCTTCTTTGTATGCCTCGGTTCTTTCGTTAGACTCAATATTTTGGATAGATAATCATGGTATGCGGCTCTGTTTACTTCCAGCATCGATCGATAGCTCCTCTTGAGGCGTCATGGTACTTGATGTTCGCGAAGTGTGATACATGAATTTTCTTAATATTAATTATATTTTATATTTAACAATATAAAAAGGGGAATAATGGAATAATAATAAAAGATAGTTAACAGAATTAAAATATAATGATAGAGACTTAGTAATTTAAAACTAATAAAATATTTGCATGTCGTTGGGCATGTCTGTGTTATTCGCAATTATATACTTATATTAAAATAATACAATAATGATAAAATAGCAATAATAAAATAGTCATAAAAGTAGTTATAGAGTTATATAAAATTTATAAAGTAGTTATATTAAAAATGCGCGGGTTCAAGCCGGCGTTCCCGAAACCATTAACAAGGTAGAATATAGAGGGAAAAATCGGACGACGACGTTACAGCATGATCATATTAACTCAGAGAGCGTAAGCATCTTATTTATTGGAAATAAAAACCTGTAATATCGACCTTGATTAAGTTCTGCCGTCGCTCCAGCATCCCCTTAATCAACGTATTAAAAATTGAATTAAAAATAGACATATAATACATAATGATTTGACTAACAATGTCTGTGCGAAAGAAACTGCTTCTTGGTTTACGGTACCATATATTCCTCGTCACAGGAGAAATTTAGGCTTCAATAAAAACGACATCAGGGTATCTTTTCATAGTCCTAATAAAATGGGTAAATACATAAAAGTACAGAAGGACATTTGTCCCCATACATTGAAGAGTAATGTAATCTATAAAATATCATGTAACAATTGTGATGCGTCGTATGTTGGACAGACGGGCAGACAATTGAAAACCAGAATTACAGAACATCGTAATCATATTAGACATAAAACTTCTGTCCGTTCTGTCATCACGGAACATAGGCTACAGTTTGATCACGATTTCCAATGGAACAACGTTAAAATTTTAGATGAAGAGCCTTGTTATAGGAAACGCTTTATTTCCGAGATGCTCAACATTAAGAAGCAGAAAAACAGTTTGAATTTACAAATGGACACTGAAGGTCTTCATAAGGCATATTTACCCATTGTAAATAAAGTTTGACTTTTTGGATACTGACGGTCCGTCTCTTCTCTCAGTCCGTAGTGATCTGTATCAGCGAGCGTGCACATTAATCGATACACAATGTCCGTTTTTCACGTCTGCGTTCTCGTCTTTATGTTTTTTAATTACTATTCGTTATACTTATATGGATACACTTGTTTTAATAATTTACATGTATTTATGTTTTTTGGTGAGTTTTTATTTCTTATCATAATTCCGGTTGTTAATTTGTTTACGTTTGCTTTTTTCATAAGAAGTTTTTTCTTTTTTATCAACTAGAACTTTTCTAAGAGATATGACACATTTTTTACTGTTCACTCGTACGTGAATAATGTCGAGTTCTACATCGAGACTCAACCGAACTACGTATATCATGAATTTGCGAACATTTGCGATAATTATTTTGTAATACTGTTTATTTCAATGTTTTAACGTCTCAGTCGTTGAAGAGGGCTCAATCCGGTAGCCGAAACTTGTAATGTTGTATTTTATTTTCACTTTTATTATTTCTTATTATATATCTTTTCTTCTTTTTTATTTTTTCTGTATTTGTAATTTATTCTTTTAATCGTATAACTTTTTTCAAGAAATGTGCTGACTCTTACTTTGCCTTTTATTTATTATTTATTTTATATAAGAAAAGTCCTTGAATTTTTGTTATTTAATCTTAACTTAATCAAGTTAAGTTCTATCAAATTAAAAAGTAAAACACAAATGGTACTGTTTGTTGTTATTTATATAAACTTACCTCTTTAAAAAAAGATAAAATAAGCGCTAAGCATGCGTACTTTTCGTGAAGAATCATTTGGGCCGGTTTCACCAATACCAATTACTAAATTGGCCGTGGAACTGACTAACTGTATTTGTGTTCGCTGTTTAATAAAATTGATCACTTAGGCTTGACAGTTAATCACCGATTCGGCTTAAACGAATTGGTGAAACCAACTCTTTGTATATAATACTAAGTATCCAACCTAATTAATAGTAGTTTTAATTTTTCTTTAAATCATAAAGATTCTCATAATAATCTGTATAATCCCACACATGCGTGTTTGCGTCGTAACAACCAAGAGCAGAACCATATTGTTGACAACTATACTTGCCTTCGCCTCTAACTGAAAATTCTATTTATAAAAATATAAATTATTTTCTATATAATTTTGGTTTTTACAGTAGAAAATTTGTTTTCGAAGCAGAGAATTTGTGTTTTTAAAGTAAATAAATACCTAATCAAGACAAATTCTTCGCTGTAAAAACAAAAATTACATAGGGAATAATTTGTATTCTTCAAGCAGAAAATGTGTTTTACAGCAGAGAATTTGTATAATTGCAGAAACTGAAAATACTTATTTTAGCCTCACTTGCGTATACTTCTATACCATCGATGTGACGAATTCCCTAACCTAAACTATCTCACTTTAATTTCAAAAGTGTTCATCATCAGCCACAGAAAACAGACATGTATGATGTGACCATGCATTATCAGCGCCACTTCTTGCGCCAAAAATTTCAAAAGGACATTTCCCTCACTCCATAATGACGACGACGGTGACGGTTCTTAATAAAAAAGTTTCAGATTTGTCTTTTGCGTCGCATATTTCCGCTCATAGAACACGTAGAGAAAAAATAAAAACACTTTCATTATATATCCCGAGCGGTTGCAATCGATTGAGCACACTTAGAATTTAATCGGTTTTAATCCTTATTGATCCAATAATCTCGATCTGGCGCAACTCGTCGGCTCGCGTAAAGTAGTCACGATAGTGTCGCTGCGCGTAGCTTAGCGCCGAGACACTATTAGTGTCTCCAGATTATAAATAGTATTTTTTGTAATCTGCATTATATATATACAGGGTGCGGCGCCAAAATCCGGACAAATTATATATTTTTTTTCTAAACATGTTTCATTACTACAATGAAAAGATTTACAAAATTTGTTTAACTCCATTGTTTGTAAGGCCATAAAGAACATATTCACTCAATATATCCCCCGCTTGCTTGAATGACCGCCTCCATTCTCGGTCTGAAGCGTGCGCAGGCACGCTTTAATGCGTCACGGTTCATATCGGTGAATGCCGCTTCAATAGCGGCTCTCAATGATGCGACGTTTGGATGTCTGGACTTGTTTGTGACCCTTTCAACCACGCCCCATACATAGAAGTCCAAAGGATTCAAATCTGGGCTGTTGGGAGGCCAGAATTCTTTCGACCAAAACATGTCGACGTTGTCCGACAACCAATTTTGCACCAAATGACTTGTGTGGGCGGGCGCACCGTCCTGCTGGAAAACATATGGCTTTCCAGCCGACACAGTTTCCATCCACGGCTTCACTACATTTGTCAGAACACGCAAATAAACTTCTTTTGTGACATTTTCCCCTTTGTTAAAAAAAACGCCCTCCTTCGAGTGGAATTTCCTCGCCGGTGTTGCAGAACCTTCGTTGGACTTCTCCGACTCATGATACTTTGCGAAGACATCATACACAGTCGATCTCGGATACCCGAAAAACCGAATTATTTCTGTCGCCGAGCGCCCGGCGCGAATACTTTCGATAATCGCGGCTCTTCGGTTGTACTCCGCACTTGGTTTCAACATTGCGACTGTTTCGAGGATATGATGGTTTAGTATTATACATGCGTCAAGCTATTTTGACTGCCAATTGCGACATCTACCAATGGTATTGAACGGAGGAAATTTCAATTTGAAATTTGTCCGGATTTTGGCGCCGCACCCTGTATTTATTTAATAATATGACGCAGAAAAAATTTTATTTTAAAAAATTAAATATATTGTAAAGATTATTTGAGTTAGTCTACCATATACATGTAAACTGTGAATACAATGAAAAAGAGGCGTTCACATGATTTAGACAGCAATCAGACCGTTAATGTTTTATCTCTGTTTTCTAGGGCTATATATACAACTAAACTTTTACGTAGTTGAAAATAAAGTAATATTAAAAGTAACTAGTGAAATCATTACCGTTATCCCAAGAATATAATTGCGTATGAACGTTACTCAAAAGAAAATGTAATTAACTGTTTACAGTGTTTTTAATAGTGGAAAATATATTGTATTCGCCCAGTGGATTTGCTATCGCGAGTGCACATAATTAATATTAAATTTTATAACTTTTTTATTTTTCTGATTGGGGTAAATACGGGCCGACCAATCGCGGAGTCCCGTGATGGTCGAGGGGCCAAGTGATCGGAAGGCCTCTTTAATCTAACAACGATTAATCTCGTAGTGCACTCGCTATGGCGAATCCACAAGTGCACTACATTGACTATCCGCTGTCCTAAAGTTAAGTGCTTTAAATGTTTCGGAATAGAGGGGGCAAGTAAAGTAAAGGATTGTAGAGGATTGCTACATAATTAAGGAAATGTCCTAGACATGTCAGTAAAGGAGGAAACTCACTAAGGAGGCCAGACTCGAAGTTAGTTAGTCGGATGACATTTCGTCTCGGTCTCACACTATTAGACTCATCAATAAGGCGATGTATAGTAGTGGGGACCTGCCTTAGATGTCCTGGAATCAATCTCAATCGTTATTTAAACGATCTTTGCGTGACTGAGGTACTTACGCGAAACCGAGCGCGTTCCGTCATTAGACCTCTAGTAGCATTTGTCACAGGGTGAATACAATGATCCGCCTCATTTAACTAAACATTTAAAAAAGTGCCACCCGGAAGACACATTAAACTATAAATGTATTATTTGTGGCTCTACAGGGGAAGGTCGATACCCCGTAAAGAGTCTGAAAGATCATTACACTCAAAATCATGTGTCTTCCGCAGTGGATCCGGCGGGTCCAAGCACTCGCTACAGTCTCGGTGAGTGCAGTAGTGTGGGTCAATCTTAGCCAGCCACGCGGCTAAAGCGACCACGCAATTGGCGAAGACGGTTGGAGGTAAGGATAAGCAGCAACTCACACTGCTACTTCTTCACCACAATCGAGGAGGACGTCCACAACGCCGACGAGATCCCCCTCATATACAGCAGTCACTGCAGGTCCGTCATCAGTAAGGAACTCTTCAACATCCACTACGGCTCGCAGTAAGACTGTTGCGAAAAACGCCGCGCCTAACATGACGAAAACAGCCACGAGATCCGGCGAGGCCGCCGCAATGAGGAGGCCATCTATGACCGTCACGGTGAGTAAACCTCGTGTTGTGTCGGTAAAAATAGTTAGGTTGCCTGTTAAGGAAGTAGGCGTGCGGAATGCGGCCAAACCGCGCTCCCTCTCATTCCCCACAGAGAACATCACCGGAGGCGGGGAGTTTACATACACCACAAGGCGCAAAGGAAAAATGCGGAGAGGGAACATATAAAAAGTTGCCCGCAAACACCAATCCAGTTTCCATCAGGACGAGGTGGGCAACTAACGTGCCAGTTGAGAGGAGCGACGACATGGCAAGGCAGGAGCGCGTCTCCCCACACCCTCCTCATAAAGGTATCGAAATTATCTTAACATCTTCATCGGATGAGGAGGACACGCCATTCCAACCAGGTGGGGAGACTACGACTGCAGAGGAAGAAAGTGGCCGGACCATCCTCAACGATGACATCCAACGAGGGAGTGGTCACAAGACTGAAACGGTCCACCAGCGCTTCCATCGAGAAGAGTGCAGTGACTGCACGCCTGACAGCTCTGGACAGGACATCATCCAGAGCGATAGGCAACTCGAAGTCGCAATTCGCAGGAATCTTAACATCAGCCAATCACGGAACACGCCCCCTGCGAGACTCCCCAGCCTGTCTCCGATCACCAGGGGAACCCTGGCGAGATACTTACACTCATCTCGCCCGCGACATCGCTATCGGCCACATTCACTACGTGCACGGTGACGACGACCACCTGTGGAAGCCCAATCACATCCACGGCCTTCACAGGTGGCGCGGGAAGACAAATTACACCACCACTATGCCTCCCCCAAAGAAACATCCTCCCGATCATCAGGAAGGAAATAACGTCGCCGTGCGTGGCGGTTGTTTCACCACCAACAGGCGGCAGAAGAACGTCCCCACTCATTCCACCAATGACACCGGAGCCTGAGCGGGGACAAGAGGGGCGGCGGCAGGAAGGCGCGGCGTGACCGTCAACATCACCCATCGTCGAAAGGGACAACCAATGGGGTGGCCAATGGACAGTAAGCGTGGGGAGAAGAGCAAGAAAGAGGCAAGGAGAACAATAAATCCCCTTCAACTCCGAGTCCTCGCCAATCGCTGAACCATCGCGTTCGCCGCGCGTAGCCCCACTATCTGCACTGATAGCAGCGTCAACGAGATTTCACGAGACCAGCCTGAATTTGACTACTTGCCAGGACAGAACTCCGCCCCGTTTCACTTTGCCGATGGAGGCGGAACATCGTCGCGGGACATTGCCACAGAATCGCGAGGAAGGAGACGTCAGTCACAGTACTGGAACAGAGGTGCCGAACATCCGAGTGCTCCCGTAATGTCCGTGATGTAATAACTCGAGGAAGAGCAACCGAGTCATCCATCGTACCACCGAGAGCCAACCGTGAGGAGAGCAGTCGACAGCATCAGGATCGGCGGCGTCCGGACGCTTCTGTCGGTCAGCCGTCGCGGGATCACCCGGCGCCTGCGACTGTCGCGAGACAGCGTAGACGTGAGCGGGTGGCTACCCGCCCGCTCATGCCTACGGTCACGTCTTCGGTAACATTTGTTACCGAAAAAAGTAACTTGTAACGAATAACGACATTACAAATAACGCGTTACTTGCCAACCTTGATAGGAGTTATAATAAGAATTAAAACTATTTCAGAAATATATACTCAAAATATCTATATCTTTTTATAGAATTTTATATATTAGGTCTAGTAACAAGAAATCTATTATTTTCCAATAGATGGCTTTAGTAATCTGTATCTCGCGTTGTATAAGTGCGATCGGGTTACGCCAAATGGCGTTAGAAAGATAAAATTTCGTACTAAAAAAATTTCTGAGACAGTTTTGTGATTGCTTGAGTCAGTATTGTTTGAGCGCGTTTCAAAGATGGACATCAACAAAGAGAAAATACGCCATATTTTACAGTTTTTCTTCGATAAAGGCGAAAACGCAAGCCAGGCGGCTGAAAATGTGAATAGTGTTTATGGTCCTGATAC
>NW_017304653.1:37252-38991 GCF_001594115.1 Trachymyrmex septentrionalis
AAAATGGTAAAAGTTCGTCGGCACCAAGTCCTACCCAAGTATTTGTTTGCCCATGAATCTAAAGTTAAAAGAAAAGCTTCCAGACGATTCAACATTTGACCTTCTGAAGGTCACATAAAAAAATTATAAAGTACCATTTTGGACGCAAAATTTCTCGCTCTTTCCAAATCCGGTGTCGAAAATAGGACTTTCCATTTAAAAAAATCAATGTCACCTTCAAATAACCTTGAACATTGACCTCAAGGTCAGAACCAATAATGTACAATTATTGCCCCCTTTGTCCTGAACAACTTTTGTTTGAAACATTTTTCTCTAAAACATTTACTTTTCAAAATATTTCGGGTGGGGGATTAAAATGGGACACCCTGTATATATATATATATTATAACATTTTTTCCTGGATAAATGAACAAATCAATACATAAATATAAATAAATAAATAAGTACAATTTGTATCAACAATACTTGAACCAACGTATAGCTCAGCGGAATCCTCAGGGCACTTACAGAATTATTCCGTTTTTCTTAGAAAACACAATAAAAATCTGAGGAATAATTGAATAATTCCAATAAGAATCCATTTCGAATAATGTCGTAATACGTACTTTAATAAATTCTTAAAATCATGTTTGACACTTGCTTGACAGTTGATGTTGCTCCACGCAACATTCGAAATGAAAGAAAAGAACACACCAAGATCTGACAAAGATACATAGAGATCAGAGCACTATGGAACAAAATCAGAATGGATTCCAATCGAAATTATTTAATTATTTCCTAGATTTCTATTGTGTTTTCTGGGGAATAATTCCGACCGGAACCCATTCCGACTTTGTTCTATGATAGGTGCCCAGTTGTAGCAACATCAGTTATTTCTTCGCAGTTGGCAAGCATGGGTCTACGAACAATACTTCGACTCGCAAAAGGGGTGTGATTTGCCCAAACTGAGCACATTATGTCAATTCCTTCCACCATAGGACAATGTTTCGCCGTTACTAGTGTCCCTAGAATATAGAGTCCAGCAATCAGCTCCTAAAAATAATGGACACATCTGCGCATTTCTGCCGCATATTTGCACTAATGCAACAAAAAAGAGAGGGAATAAGTCCGACACAGAGGCCTTCTTCCTCTAGAGGGATTAATTTATGTTGCGTGTCATTTTTAAATAAAGACAATTTGGATGAAACGAAATGACGAGATCATTTTAAGACACTTGTAAAAATCGATGAAAATTCCTCCTTTCGTCCCTTAAATCAATAAAAGGCACGTAAAGTGAGCCTATATTCGAGCAGAAATACACGTTCTAATAATTGTTGAAACGAGTAAAATATACATTTTTACATATAAAATTCTAAGATAACTTTAATTTTCATCGATAATTACGATTGATAATTACTTTGATAAGTGCGAGACAACCCAGTCGATACAGTTATATGTTTATTATATAATAGCTACAAATTTCAATATTACATTTTATATAACCTAAAAGTTGCTATAATGTTGAACTTATATTAAAATTTCACCCTTTTTTTAAAGTAACGATAATGGTATATTTATATTAGAAATGAATGACCTCAGAACGTAGTTGCTATATATATATATATATACAGGGTGTCAATTATGTACCGGGACGGTCAAATATTTCGACAACTTCCAACATTTAAAAAAAACGCTGAAACACGTGAAACGATTTTTCAAAAAATCTACTTTCTGCGGGGGGGTGGCGCCCCCCCACCTCC
>NW_017304653.1:41104-43119 GCF_001594115.1 Trachymyrmex septentrionalis
AAAAAAAAATATGACCTTGGAATGACCTTGAAGGTCGTTGTCCAGTACATGTTCAAGGTCATATTTGAACGTAAAATTTCCTGCTCTTTCCAAATTCGCAATAAAAAATGGGGGTTCCCATTTAAAAAAATTAGATTTGACCTTCATATGACCTTCAAGGTTGTGGCTAAGGTCGAATAAAGGTCGTCATTAAATAGCCCGGAACAAAACACAAAACTTTTATCTTTAAAATTTTTTTCTACAACGCGTTATTTTTTAGATATTTAGGGTGGACACTTAAAATGGGACACCCTGTATATATATATACATATATCTATATATATACATATATCTATATATATACATATATTGTGACGTGACGTTTTCCGTCACAAAGGTCGCACGACCCGACTGAATAATACAGTCTAGCGTCTTGAGTCCTTCCACATTTTAGGGGGCAGACGCATCTGCGCTTTTTCGCGACGTTGCGTATCTCACGCGTTTCGAGTTGCCGTTTCCGTTTCCTTTTTTGTGTGTTTCCGTACCGAGAGTTATAGAGACTGGCGACTCCCGCGATCTTGGCAGATTGACGCCGCCTCACCAGACCGTGAAGAGAGAAAAAGGAAGACGGCTAAGATTGGAAGTCGAGTAATGACCGCTGCTGACGGATTTGCCGGGGCGCACGACACCTTGTCCCCCGGATCGCACGCAGGTGATATCATTCATTATTTCGCCCTTTTTGTTGTTGCAAGACACCTTTTATCACATCATCTTCCAGGCACAAGGCGGAACGAGGATTGAAATAGCAGGATAGGGATGGCCATTCTACGTCTCAAGGACGGCGAGAGTCCCGAGAAGGCGCCTCGAAGCCACGAGGCGGCCCGAGAAGATCCTGTGGTCCTTCAAATTCCGCGCGCCAGGACATGCGACACGGGCATGACGCGGTTCCCGCGATTAGCGGAGTATATAGCGCGTATCTTGTCGTTTCGGAATCTTGCAGCGTAAGATCTGCATCTTTTAAAGTATCGGCACTTTGTGTCGTAATAACTAATGATAATTTATTATAGTAATTAATAGTTGCGCATATCATATCGAGATTACGTCGTGTCGAGTTTGCGTGCATTTTGTCTTTATCTGACCTTCGGTTCAGCGTGGCGAAGCCCCGCGAGCGCGCACGAGGTCACGCCATGTTTACGTTACAGTCCTTATTAAATTCTATCGCCGGGTGAAGCGGCGAATTATTGTTCGCATAATTCGCGAAAGTATCCCTGCGTGGCGTGAGCTCGTGCCGCAGAATTCTAACGAAATTGATACGCACCGCGTAAAGCATTTCAAGGCCGGTACGAAACAACTATCGGGTTTGATCAGATCTTATCGTCACAATTTTGTCGGCAGATGTAAATGAAAGTCGAAGACTTGTTCAATATACTTATTATTTTTAATGCTTGTGTGCTTTATTGTCGTTACCATACTGTTCGCTTCTCCAAACGATCCTCTATCCTCGACCACGAACAGTCCCCTCTGCCATTTCCGAGGCTGAGCTACCGGTTGAGAGCCCGTCGACATCCACAGCTCGTTAGAATATTGCATAGAGAAATATCGCGTAATTTCGAGAAAGAGTGGCACGCTCACTCGTGCCTGGCGCCCAACTATTGTTTCGCGATTTTGTGTTGCCCTTAAGAGTAGCCGCGTGAAGACGCCCTTCTGTCGCGTTTCGTTTAAAGTCACCCGTAATCCGATTGCATAAGGAAATCTGCTGTAAACGCGCGACGAAGTTGCGCCATGTTCGTGAGTGCAGTTGCAATATATATATGTATATATATATATATATTATATATCCCAGTAAACACAGTTATGTGTTCATTATATAACTGCTATAAATTCACAGTATCACCTTGTAACCCAAAAGTTGCTACAATGTTGTATTTATATTAAAATTTCGCTTTTTCAAATGTAGCTTTTTCAATATAGTGATAATGGTATATTTATATTAAAAATAAATAACCTCAAAATATAGTTGTTTATATATATATATA
>NW_017304653.1:43219-55754 GCF_001594115.1 Trachymyrmex septentrionalis
TGCGTGCGTGAAAGAGAGTTGTACGTGATACTGACGTTATTTTGTGTGAGGAGGATTTGGAAGAAGAAGGGGAAATTAAAGTTGTTTAAGGTCATATGGTTGGAGGGAGTGAGGGATGGTATAGGGACTGAAAATATAGGCAACTGGATTCCTCGATTATTACTCGGTCATTAGTGCAAGGGATAAAGTAGAGCATGTATTCCAATAATTGATGGGCGTTATAAAAGAGAAGGGAGATGATCAGGGAAAGAATAAGCGTCGATTTGTACACGAGGAATTGAGGGGATGGTATGCGAGACGAAAAGTTCCTCAATCGGGGATGGTTATACCGGAACAGGAAAACGATTGGACGAGAAGAGGTCGTCGAAGAAGTCTAGGGACAAATCGGAGGCAGGGGAATAAGATATTTCTAGTGGCGGCGATAGAATCGATGATGGAGACTGAACGACCGGAGTCTGTTCTTGGGCCGACACTTGATTTAGCGAAGATTGTTGTCTAGAGTTTTTCGCGGTGTTAGAGCAGACACTGATAGTGAGTCGGCGCGCGTTGTTCATTTTCACTAGGTAACGAGGAGCGGAAAAACTGCGTGAACGTATAAAAAATTTGATCGTCTTTAAAGACAGACCATACAAGAAGAGAAGGGATCATCCAATGTATTGCAGCGAAATCAGAACTTACTACTGGCGATAAATATGTATAGAGTGCTTAAGAGATCGTCGGAGAAGGTGCCATCGACTGTGAGATGCTGGGCGCCAGGTCCGCTTCGTTAATTTTCCTGGTCAGGATCCAATGCCGTTGGTCTTAAGTTGATAGTATGGTTTTGCACTGACTCTACTAAAGAAAAAGGGCTTCAAGAATCAAATGAAGTTTTTTCAAAGCTCCCGACATATATAGCTTCCCAAAACTCAGAGAAAAATTATGCTGAGGTCCACGAAACCGCGATTTTTATACTAATCACTCCCGATTACTCGGATTGGTGGAATAAGTTTCGTTAATTAGTAGTAAGATTTTTCTTTGCTCTCGGATTGATCAAGATTTTGGGAGAAGAAAGGATATTGACCGGAGTATGTAGTATGGAAAAATATTCTCCTAAATTTTATGACTTTAATATTTATGGAAAAACGCACGCGCGTCAAGAAAGCGCACGTGCAACGTCATCACGAGATTACCCTGAACGTCGCGTGTGGCTTTTTAGATTTTGTGATCACAGACTCGTGAGAATCGTCCGCGACTTGATCGTTAAAAAATATTTTGGCGCCAGCCTTACGCTTCTAATGATATATTTATTAATGATAATATTTATTATTATTTTAGCCGCAATGTCCGAGGGGTACAGACTCAGTGTTTTTTTGGGCTCGCTGCTCATGCATCGATTTTTATCTCGGAGCGATATTTACGAGAAGATATTAGATTTTTCGTTTTAGTCTTTAGTGTGGGACAAAAAATTTTTAGTTTTCTCTAGGCTATAACCACAGTTTATTCGTTATTTGCAGCTGTCTCTTTATTTCAACGAATCCCAGATCTCCACGAAAGAAAAGAGTCGTAGGAATCCGCTGAACATAATTCTTTTTTCTATTTTTTTGGTAACAATTTAAACTTCAATTCTTTGTTAGTAAACGAAAGTCTTTTTTTATTAGCACAAAATCGGGAAACGTTTGTAGACGTCGTGTACAAGTATATTGTGAGAGTATTAAAATATGCACGCAATCCAACACATTCGTTAAGCATTTCTCTAATCGTAAAAAAAACGTACATGTATCTAATCTACTAAGGTTGATAGACTAATCTAGTCTATCTAAGATTAAGAATACTCACGTTTATTTTGACAATAAACGCTTATTTGCGCTCACGCTTTTGGCCTACCTTGATGAAATAAGTATTTGTGAGCACCAGTATGACGTCACGGATGACGTCATGAACGCATCTCTAAGTGCTTACACCGCCAAAGCGATTAATATATGCAATGCTAAGTGTTTAAAGCGTGTGAGTGTGCAAACCAAACGTAGCCTTTGCGAATCTCTGTTATACTATAGGGTCTCTAGGCAACAGCGCTTTGACATCGAACACTAATTGGTGAAAAACGGGTGATGGAAGTAAATTTTATCCCCACAATTTTATCCGATTTTCCACAGTGCTCTGTGTTAGTTCTGTTGCTCGTATGAAGATTCGACTACGTAAAACGATGGAAAACGACTAACTACAGTCAAGTATTTCCCTGTTACAGTCAAACGACAGGGGAATGCTCAACTATAGTTGATTGGTTCTTACATTCTGATCCGGTTTAAACCCTCGGTAGAAACTAGGCTACTATTGATCTAATCCTTCTATATACGAATGTACACGTGTACAGCGATACGCGTCATGAGACCCTAAGGATATATCCATAGAATGATATGTATCCACACAACTTGCATAGTCGTATAAACGTATGCATAAAGATCCAATTGTATTTCTCCTACAAAGACGTAAAATGTGATTAGATAATTTTCTTTATGTATACGTTTATGCGGCTATGCAAAGTTGTAGATATACTCGTATATAATTCTATAATATAATATGTAGCGTGCTAACATACTATACTTTACATTACGCATATTATAGAATTTCAGAGATAAAAGTGCGCTTTTATCGATAAAATTCTAAATACGGGCCTAAGCCCGAATCTATAATATAATAGGTTTTTAAGCCATAAGAAATGGACGAATCACAGTTAATTATTCTCCTCGTATTCAATTATAACTGATCATTTCGTTTAAGGCTTAAAACACCTATTGTAGATCCGTGCTAAGATTACAAGATGTACTATTGTGCAAAATGGCGATAGCAATATTGGAAACAACCAATCAAATTTTGACCTCTATGCACTTATTTGCGTATAATATAGTGCTGACATATTGGAATAACCAATTAAATTTTGGCCACAATTCACTCTTGTGAATCCAAGAATAAGAACCAATCGCTCGGTGAGCAAGTTGCATTCCGAAACTCATCGAAAAAAAGGTGTTGCAACATTTCTATGACCGGCTGTACATGGAACAGCACCCTTATGGCTTTTGCGCACTAGCGCGATGCGCGACACGCGATATGCGAAGCGCGACATCCAGGTTGTCTTCACTCGAATACATCTATGTATCATTTTATTCTTGTTGTTCACCGAATGTTAAATGAGGATAAATAATATATGGATGCACCCGAATAAATTTCCGAATAGTCCAATATGTAAGCATATATGTAATTTTTTCCAGAAGAGGTTGTAAGATGTTTTGTTATATATATCAAGATTATAGTATATAAGGGTACGAGGGCAAGTCAATAAGTTCTTAGAAAAACATAGCAAAACACATTTTTTTTGATCGATTCATTTTTATTTTTCAACATAGTCTCCTTTCAGCTCGATACACTTGATCCAACAATTCTCCAACTTTTTCAAGTCGTCCGAATAATATGATTTGTCCAACCCTTCAAAATAAGCCTCTGTTTTGGCTATGAGCTGTTCTTTGGTGGTGAATCTCTTTTCTTCGCACCATTTCTCCAGGTTTGGAAACAGGAAATAGTCGCAAGGGGTTAAATCTGGCGAATATGCTGGATGGGGAAGCAATTCGTTGAATTTGGCCATCGGTACCGGGCACGTGTAAACCTGTGCATTGTCTTGATGGAAGAATACTTTCTTCTTCGCCAAATGGGGACGTTTTTTTTTTAAATGTTGTTGAAACGGTCCAATAAGGCTGCGTAGCCATTGATCATTTGCTTCGACTGAAGATAATCGATATGATTATACCACGTGCATCCGAAAAAACTGTGATCATCACCTTTCCAGCCTTTACGGTCTTCGCCTTCTTCGGAGTTGATTCACTCGGTGTCCATTGTTTTGACTGTTCCTTCGTCGGGTGTGAGTAATAGGTCCACAGTCGTCTACAATAATGAATCGACGCAGAAATTCATCTGGATTACGTTGAAACATCTCCAAACATTGTTTTGGAATCGTCACACGATCGCGCTTATGGTCCACAGTGAGCAAACGCGGTACCCATCTTATCGATAGCTTTTTCATACTCATTTATTCATGCAAAATTGAAATCACTGTGCCATGTGATATGCCTGTGATCTCAACTCGAGCACTTTCACTTGTCGATCAGTCAAAACAATATCGTAAACTTTATCGATAGTTTCTGGCGTAGCCAGTCCAGCTTCAATTGGACGTCCCGAATGAGGTGCATCACATGTGAATGTACGACCACGTTTAAATTCATTCGAATATTACACCCAATTATATACAGTCGCAAACGCTGGTGCAGATGTGCTATGAATATTATCCGACTCGGCTTTGATTTCTTTCGGCGTTAAACCGTTCATATGTAGATGTTTGATCACGAAATCGTTTTTTCTATTTTGCAAAAAATACAAAGGTTGTTCGCTTTAATCGTCTATAGAAATGAAACCACGAGATGAATTCCGCTCAAAATTTGACAGTAATCAGCTGAAAGATATTACTTGTCAAAAAGTAATGTAACATGACACTGCGAGTGTCTCTCTGACAGATTTTCTAAGAACTTATTGACTTGCTCTCGTATCAATCATGAAACTTTTTATATAAAAGTGAAAATTTTTATCATTGAAATTAATGGAGCAATATTTCACTTTTCACTTTCTATTCTAGGAATAAAGTTTCATGATTGATATCAAGATCACATTTTTCAATTAATTCTGTTTTTTGTGTAGCCATGCGCACAACTCATTCACTTGTCGCGTACGAAAAATTTTCAACTTCGCCCAACTTTTCCTACGACGTCACGATACTTAGAAAAATTATATATAGGCTTATTAGACTGTGTTCGGAAATTTATTCGGATGCACTCATATTATTCGAGTGCACTGTATTATTTATCCTTGTTTAACATTTGAACAATAAGGATAAAATGATACATAGATGCACTCGAATGAAAGCAACCTGAATGTTGCGCGTCGCGTATCGCGTATCGTGCATCGCGCTGGTGTGCAAGAACTATTAGACGATTACATGGAGTGCTGTACGCGATATGCGGTACAGTAACTAATAGTAACTAACTAGACAACTAGGAAACCGCCTATTTCTTTCGCTGATATTACATGAAGCGCGGTTTGCGCGCGGTTTGCGCGCGATTTTAGGCACGGGCTAGTGACAAACTCACATTAGTAAAAATTTTTTTAAATATATTAACTTATTTTTATGCACACTTTATCAATACTTTTATTTTTTTAACAGATTTACTTAATAATTGCGTTTAAATCAATTAATTGCATTAAAAAGTGCATAGCAGTGTATAGTAATGTGAATTTGTTACTAGCCCATGTCGTAAACCGCACACAACCACACTCCATGTAATATCAGTAAAAAGAAATAAGCTACAGTAACAAATGGTAACTAACTAGGCAACTAGGAAACCGCGTACCGCATACCGCGTTCCATGTAATCGCATCCTTATCTGCGTTTAGCAGAGAAAGCAGCTTTGCAAATGTATAAAATTCTTCAATATGATTGGTCTTGCCCTTAGTTCCTCATTGGATCTAGAGTCTCTAGATACCAAAGTCTGACCATACCCTAAAAATGACGTGCGTATCCGAAATGTGTGTTTCCTCTTAATTGATGATATGAATGTATGTGCGTTTTCGCACATTCGATTGGTACTGCCATTGTGTGGGCAAATCATAAGAGTCAATCATACGTCAATCAAACGTCAATCATAAGAGAGGATGGAACATTGGCCAGACTCTGATAATCTGAAGGCTCTAATTGGAATTAAATGTATAAACCAATCATATTCAAGAACTGTACAACAGTTGCAAAGTTGCTTTCTCTACTGAACGTAGCCCTTATCAACCTTGTCTTCTTATATCATGGGTATAATGACAGGACAGTAGTTGGTTTGACTCACGTAGCAGCATGACACGAATTTTGCGGTATATTGGGGATCTGACGAGTGTTGGCGAGCGCGGTGAAGAGTGACAAGCTGGAAAGCGCGAGCGAAAGGTGCTGTGAGCGCAAGCAAGCGCAAGTGAGCGTAGACGTACGTAGTACATACTCTTTCGACTCGTGCACGCGAGAGTGAGGTTGCAGTCGCGCCAAACCGCGCGCAGTGTAGATCACTACACTGCACTACACACTGTACAAATTGTACACACGACGGAACGGGACAGGACGGGACAAATCTTTGTACGTTACATTTCCTTTAAGGTTCGCAACTTTGCGTCACGACATACTTCTTTTCCTTTGCAGCCCTTGCAGCCGCGTCAGCGAATACAATTGTGCAGTAGGTTGCGCCGTTGTAGGAGATTAACGTTTTTACGCGAGGAAGCGGCATTAATCGTTCGAGATGGCCGGTGCGATGTTATTCGAGCGGGCTCAGGCTGTTTCGATGACAAACCGCAGCGAGGGTATCTCATTGTTGAACGAGATCGTCTCAGACCCAAGTATCGGCGCCGCCGAAGATGATGAGGACAACATCCGTGTTAAGGAGCAGGGTATTCTGCATCTGGGCGAGCTCTACAAGAAAGAGGGGAAGGCGAAAGAATTAGCCGACTTGATCAAAGCCACCAGACCGTTTCTCAGTCTTATTAGTAAAGCAAAGGCTGCTAAGCTCGTACGGTCCTTAGTTGATTTCTTCCTGGATTTGGAGGCTGGTATCGGCATCGAGGTAACACATTTCATTTATTAATGAGTATTTGGTAGAATTAGGTAGGTTATGCTGTAATAGTTCTGCTTCAACCAATGAAAAATGTCAATTAGATTCTTGTCAAAATACTTAGTGTAATATACTCTTTATTCGAACAAATGTATGGAACTTAATAACGATAATATGAACTAAAGTCCAAACAATTCATGTCTAAATTTATAGGATGTGTATAATTTTTATATACATTCTTCATTTGTCTCTGTACAAATGGAAAAAATAATTCAAGATAATATATTCTTAGCTTATTTTAACAAAAGCTATAACTCTTTAGTTAAAAAAGTTCTAATTTTATTTTAAAAGTAAAATATTGTGTGCACACACACGTGTACACACATAGACACGTACACGTACATACAGACTATATAAGTGTATATATGATAGATCTAACCTTTAATTTATTAAAAAAAATAAACTTTTATAAAAAATAAAATAAGGAATATATACTTATATACGTTATATATTTAGGTGCAATTGTGTAAAGAATGCATAGAATGGGCAAAGGAGGAACGCAGAACATTTTTAAGGCAATCATTAGAAGCACGCTTAATAGCCCTTTACTTTGACACGGGCATGTTCAGTGAAGCATTGCAATTGGGATCTGCTCTTCTCAAAGAACTCAAAAAACTTGATGACAAACAGTTATTAGTAGAAGTTCAATTACTAGAGAGCAAGACATATCATGCATTGAGTAATTTAGCAAAAGCAAGGGCAGCGCTTACAAGCGCCAGGACAACTGCCAATGCGATTTACTGTCCACCTAAGATGCAAGCGGCTCTGGATCTTCAATCGGGAATATTACATGCTGCAGACGAACGAGACTTTAAGACTGCTTACTCTTACTTTTACGAAGCCTTCGAAGGGTATTACGATCAGTATTTTAAATATAGTCCGTTTTTGCCTATTATACGATACATGTACTATCTTTGTGTTATTTTTAGGTATGACAGTGTTGAAAGTCCTAAGGCGCTAACGGCGCTCAAATATATGTTATTGTCTAAAATCATGTTGCGTACGCCAGAAGATGTTCAGACTATCATGTCCGGCAAACTGACAGTAAAATATGTGGGATTGGATCTAGATGCGATGCGGGCAGTAGCCGAAGCCAGTCATCGACGATCGTTAGCAGATTTTCAGAAGGCGGTTAAGCAATACCGACAAGAATTGGAAGACGATGTAATTGTACGCGCACATCTTGGTTCTCTCTATGATGCTATGCTGGAGCAAAATTTATGTCGATTAGTCGAACCTTACTCACGAGTCCAGGTATCTACACGAATACATGGAAACTCTTAAATTCTTTGCAACTATATTTATCAATTGAGTTTTTTTCAATAAAAAAAATAGATAAATATATGTATGGGAAAAAAAATGTATGTTATGTATATATGCAAACTTATTAATTACCGAAAATTAAACAATTTGCACCACATGACAGAATTTGGCTTTTTAAAATGCAATTTATTTCAATTGCCAAAGTGTTTAATGTGCCAATTGTAGAAAATAATGACAAAATTAAACCTGAGAAGAAATCAAATATTTATATTGATTTATTAAATGATTTAAAAAAATAAATTTTAAGGACAATAATATTTAATAATTCTTATTCTCTTACACATGGGTTTTTTTTCAAAGGTGAGTCATATTGCTTCGTGCATATCTCTGCCATTGGCGCAAGTAGAAAAAAAACTGTCGCAGATGATTTTGGACAAGAAGCTACGAGGGGTTCTCGACCAAGGAGAAGGTGTTTTAATTGTTTTCGAAGATGCACCACGCGACAAGACCTACGAAATTGCATTAGACACGATACACAGCATGGGAAAAGTTGTCGATACACTTTACCAGAAAGCCAAGAAACTCACCTAGCCCTATTTAATATGTATTTATACAAGAAAAAATTATCACAATTATTATAACCATTAATAATTAGTTACTCATTAAATACTGTCGATTAACTGTATTTTTCTCGTAATTAATGTGAACGACATGGCAAGTGTCGTGAACAAAAAGTGCTCATTTACCAATACGTTTGTATAGGATCGCTTTTATTAATTGTAGGAATTGTTTAAAAGATGATAAATATGTAATAATCGATTTGCTTGAGATCTAATCCCGCGTCTTTGAAATTATTTTTTGCGTGCACGCGCGCGCACAAATAATCAAGGAAGTGAAGAAAAATGTCATAACACCGAAAAAAAACATCAAATATAAAAAAAGGTAAAAGAATTATTCATTTATTTCTTTACTTATTCGCCCTATACAACAAATCAATTATACTTATCTTGTATTAAAAAAAAAAGCTTTATATTAGTTTAATTAAAATATGTTAAAATGGACATATTGACATAGTGAAATATAATTTAAATTTTTTATTGTAGTTTCAAGTAGCTAAAGATATGCATATAACTTTGAGTTTTCTTTTCGAATATTTGAATCCAGAGAGATAGCAGTCAGATTGCACGACTGATTGTCACAATTACAAAGGCTCCATTGTTTCTTAAGATAGTCTGTTGCACAAAATCTTATCAATAATCTTTCATGAAAACTTTACTAATATAGTCTATATTGTTACGATCATTTTGTCGAGATATGTACATATATAACTGATCAAAGGTAAATACAATGGACTATTTTCACGCTGAATTTTACGTTCGTAACTGCATCAGAATATTTCAGAGTTGCTGAATCATTCTCTCATAATCTCGATATTTTCGCGCGATTCTCATTTGAAAAATCGATTGTACTTTCGACCATGCGCATGCAGCGACATCCACGGTACTTCCAGCATTGTATTTCATATCCCGTTTTTCCCTTTCACTTCTTCTCGAAAAGGTGAAATATATTGTTTATTTTATTTTAGATGCAAGAAAAGAGCATCGGAAAATATAACTAAGAACAAACGGAGATTTATAAAGAAGAAAATTGGTCGCTTGACGACAAAAGAGAAGTGATGGAATACAACGACAACAGCGCCTTCCTGTTTGATCTTGCACGTTTTAACAAAGGGACATAAGTGTTTAGGTTTAGAAACCAATTTTTCGTACGAGAAATATGATGGAGAAGGAAAATGCTACAACGGAAAAGGTAAAACTTCTTGATTGTGCCGTTGATTGTCACGTTGTTGATGCGAAGAAATGAGGAAATGGGCAGCCGAATTCGATGGAGCGACAATAAAGATGTTTCGTTTAGGTTAAGCCGGTATTTACGCGACTAATTGATGATAGTTGTGTTGCGTCTGCTTCTCGCGACGCTCCGAACTTTATCGTCGAGATCGGCATCGTCATTGGATTCTTCTCGATCTCTGTCTTGTATCGTGTATACGTATATGTCACGTACTACACTATCGGGTATAGTGAGAAAAAAAACCTTTGAAAAACGTATACAGCTTAACCTCTTTCATGAAAATATAGACTCAGCTTCCACATACACGTTTTTCACTCGTTTTTCGCGGGAATGAGATGACATACGTCATTCATCAAATTTTATCTTGACAATGCTATTAACAGTAGATGTTTAATGAATAGTTTAATATGAACGATCAATAATGTTGAAGGTTGCTTTTGATGTTGAGCATTGTTGTAAAAAAGAAAGGATGATGTCGTTAGTTTCAGTTACTTACATCTTTCCTTTAATTCTTTATGCAAATTGTTGCAATAACCATTTGCGTAACCATTGAAAACATACATATACATACACATATATAACTAAATAAAATACATCACAATAACTTGGCAATGTATGTACAAGCTATAATTCCTATAAAGTAATGACTTTAATGCCAATAAAACTTGTTTTTCCTCTTTAGGTGAAGAGTTTATGGTTTAGTTTCATTATGCACTTGATACATGTACTAACTTTCTATTAAATTATTTTAATTTCAGTGATGTAATTCAAAGAATATTGTATTAAATTGCACAATATACGTCAAAATGATTAATTAAATACACATCTCGTGTATATGTTTACAAGTGTTGCCGAAATTAAGATAATTCAATAGAAAGTTATTAGTTAGTACCTGTATTAAGTGCACGATGTAAACTAAAGCCCGTATTCAGAACGCACATACAACGATGTTAGCGTGCTAACTATACTTTATGCTTTAAAGCATGCTTTTATCTTTGAAATTCTATACAAAAAAAATACATTCTGAATACCCACCTAAGTTTATTTCTAATTTTTTAAAAATAAATAGAAAACAAAAATGATTGTAAATTAAATTGATTGAATTTTTATGATTAGAAATCACTTTGAGCTTATCCAATTTAATATTATATACATATAACTAAATTTTTTTATTTTTGTAAAACGTGTGTACAACATCTAAGTATGTATGTTCAAGTAAAATTAATTCAAAGACAATGACATCTTATTGATATTTAGAAATTCATTGAGACTTCAAATATTTATTAAAATATAAAATATTTTTTATATCTATAAAAAAAAATGGGATATATATACAAAAATGTTTTATCAATTTTTATAATATTTGATAATTTATATAATGTTTTTATAGTTTATATTGTATTGTTTTATACATAAATTTTTATACATGTATATATGTATATAATTTTATCTTTATTATTAATTATTTCTATCTCTAGAATACAAATCTACAAAAATATAAAAGGAGTAGCTATAAAAGAGGAGCAATTTTTTAAATTCTTTTGTTTAATGATATAAAAAATTTGTATAGATTACTGTTATATATTTTTAAAATTTTATACAAATGTACAATGTAAATACAGTTGTATAAAACAATTGAATAATTTGTCATAACCTATTAAAATTGTATCCAGTCACCTAAATAGTTAAATACAATACAAATTGAAATTTATAGAAAAATTCCCGTCTAAAAGTTTCTTTTATTAGATATCTCTTCTTTGTACTATTTAAATTGCTATTTGATTTTTCTGTAATGTTTTCCACATTCTCTGCGAATTCTAATTTAAAAAATGCAAGGAATGGAAATAACGTGTTACCAAGTGGTTATACAGAAAATGAGGTTATGGATATACAAAATAAACATAATTGATATATTTTAACATTATTATTTATTAAACAATATTAAGACTAAGAGAATTATCATATATATGAATACATTAAATATGATAGAGAACATTAATGGTCAAAGTTAGATTTCGAATACAATATATATATTCTTTATTATTAAATCAATTTATTTCAGATATGATTGCACGCCAATAATTGTTGGACTTTCAACACAATCTATCTGAAACGCTAATAATCCCCTGTAGCTGAGGTAATATTTTTCATAATAAGGTCTTTACAGCTTTTCTAATTTAATTTAGGGAGGGATTGTTAGCGTTCAGATTAATTATGTTGAAAGTCCAACAATTATCAGCGCGCAATCATGTCTGAAATAAATTGGTTTAATAATAAAGAATATATATATTGTATTATTCGAAACATCTAACTTTGACTTCTAATGGCATCATTTTGGCACCTTCTTCATTGTATTTGATGTATCATTATTTATTGAACATTGATACTATAGATATTTTTATTAGATATATTTTATAAATTTATACTATTTATTACAACATCATACATAAATTATTTAACATAGTTGTGTAAAGCTTTATATGTACTATGAGAAATTAGAAATATGAAGATTAAATTAAGGTTAAGTCATTTAATATTTATACATGATTATCGTATCAAAGTGTATTTTTTGAGTTTGCCTTACAGGTTCAGGAATATAAGGAGTCTCTTATAAGCAAGGTAATTTTTTTCTCTCTTTTAATTAAATAAATCTACAATTTTAGATTCAAAAACATTACTTGATAATATATATGTGTATATATATA
>NW_017304653.1:55854-60104 GCF_001594115.1 Trachymyrmex septentrionalis
AATAGTTAAATTAAATGAATTATTAGAGACACCTGGATTTTGTAACCGAAAGTTGTCAGATGTACACCAAGACTTAAATATACCCATTCCAGACCCTATAATTCTTAATCATTCCGAAGAAGCTCCTGCTACAAAAAAGCTTAAATTGGACAATAATGGAGAAGAGACCAGTGGAACCAAAGTTCTGATACTTCCAAGTGGTTCTGTTCCTTGCAATAAAAAGTTATGTGATTTGATTCACATAGTTAAACCGTATATTAGACAACTTTTGGAGGATTCTAATTTAGTAAGTATTAATCGTATACATCGCGATTTATATCTAAGCTAGATCTACATTTCTATAACTATTATTTTATACAAAGAACAATATATATATTGTTAGAAATTTTATTAATAAAAGTTTATAAAATTGTATAATATACTTTATTATATTTAAAAAATTTGATTTTTCATTATTATTAATATAATTCTTTAAGCATTTATTAAATGTCTTTTCTAAATTTATCAATTATTTTTAATTTTCTAGCTAAAAATGTGGATTTCTTTTTTAATTCCAAAAATCGAAGACGGGAATAACTTTGGAGTATCTATTCAAGAAGATACATTATCTGAAATTCAATCAGTTGAAAGCGAAGCCGCAGCATTTTTCGATCAAATTTCTAGGTAACGTAAAGAAAAAACAACATACAGATATATGTCTATGTGCAGTTAATTTTTTGTTCAAGTAGTATTTAACATTTACATATTCATGCTGATTAAATTAACATATATAGTTAAAATTAAAAAAATCTTATTTGAAGTCTTTTATCTTTACAGATATTTTATCTCTAGAGGAAAGATTATTAGTAAAGTTGCGAAATATCCACACATCATTGATTATAGAAGAGCGATTCAAGAACTAGACGAAAAGGAGTATGTAAGCTTGTGGCTTGTCATATGTGAAGTTCGCAATCGTTATTGTTCACTACACGATCTCGTGATCAAAAATCTGGAAAAGATCAAACGGCCACGTTCATCCAATGCGCAATCCTTGTACTAATAGGCACGGTTTCACGCGCTGTACTTACGGAATAATTCAACACAAACATAAGTCAGAAATATAATAATAAAGTAAAATTCATCTCCTTCTCCTATTGACACAACTCAACTGCCTTGACATTAATCCATCATTCATTCTATCAATTAAGTATGGCACTATAAATAAAACAAATAGCTACACTTAAATTCTACGAAGTTGTATTACGTAGATTATACTTAACTTATTCGTACATTTAAGTTCATTGACTTTTTGTTTGTCACTAATATTCATAAGTATCAGTTAGATTTTAAGAATAAAGAAATTAAGGAACTTTTTTAATTTTCTTAATAGAAACTTCACATTTTTTTGGAATCATATTTTATTCTATAAACTTCATTGACGTGTAAAATTTCGATATTTGAGCATTATACACATTACACATACATAATTTCTTTACATGAGTATATTACAACGTTATGCAGTCTAGCGAACTTGTATGTAATTTTGCTAATTATATAATTCAAGCACTTATAAAGAAAATATAAACGGTCGAAGTGGATTTAGTTTAGTGAAGTGAATATTGCATCGTTTGTAATTTGTATCTATAAGGAACTTAGAAGACAAATCAAGCTATTAAATAATATGAAATATAAGTACATAGTAGCCCCTTTTTGTAAATGTTTACACTTTGTCGCGATAAAATCGTAAATATAGAATGAATACACGAAATTATATGGAATATTTGCTACTCAAAATAAATTTTGTTTCAAGCTTGCAAAGTGCGAAAAAAATGAAAATACAAGGTATCCCAGAATGACTGCTAAATATTTTGTGTGTAGGTAAATCGGTCTAAACCGAGTCGAAAAGTCCTACCATTTTGCAATTTTCGCAAAAGTTAAGAAGATATTAATAACTAAAAACCATCGAATATTTATATTTAATAATTTTTTATTCGAGTATTATCAAATTTATAGAAAAACAGCAAGAGACAAACATTGTTTATTTTCTTATAGAGTTTTAAGAATTTTTTCAAAAATTTTTATTTACTTTTTAATATTGCATTTTCACATGTACATTGGGAACTATTTTTATCAACATGAGAAAATGCGGTACTAAAAAATTCTTAGAATTCTATGAGAAGAAAATAAACAATTTTGTCTGTTGTTTTCCTGTAAAGTTGATAGTATTTGAATAAAAAATTATTGAAAATCAATATTCGGCAATTTTTAGCAATTAATATTTGATTAACTATTATGAAAATTGCAAAATTGTAGAGGACTTTTCAACTCAGTTTAGCCCGCTCTACCTATGCACAAAATATTTGGCGGTTAATCTGAGACACTCTGCACGCATGCATACACACACACACACATCCTTTTTTATAGTCAAATGTAAAAAAATCGGTATTTTCTTAACAAAAAAATAATTACCAGGGCAAACATTGTTTTTCAGTTACTTTGTCGTTACTTTCTTTAATAAACAATTTGATGACGATATTGCAATTTTTTATGACGGTAACGCTAACTAAATAAATGCTAAGGTTGTGCTAAAGTTAAAAAAATCACTTTGAAAAGTAATTTGTCATCATTACGCGTTATTTATTAAAAAAAGTAATAAGTAACGAGTAACACCTAACATTACTTGTTACAAGTAACGCGTTACAAATTAATGGAGTTATTTTTTTCAATAATAAATGATTTTTTCAACTATTACAAGTAACGATTGATTTTTCTAACTCTGATATTAGCATTAGCATCATAAAAAATTCACAATGTTATTATCAAATCATTATTATAACAAGGTAATGATCAACAAAGTAACGCGTTACTGCTAATCCTGATAAGTACACATATTAAGGAATGAAAAAACAGATAGAGACATGATTCATTTCTGTATGGTTTATATAAAAATTTATTTAATTAAAAAGTGTCATGATTCATATTTCGATATAATATTTTATATTCTGCAATTGAATGTCCTTTTTCTGAAGTTTTTTCTACATATATTAATTTATTGTCTTTCATTTCTTTCATATTGTTTCTCCATTTTTACTTTCACGTGATTATGTGATAAATATTACAGAATAATATAGAAAAATATCACTTTACAAACATTCATCTGATTAATAATAAAGACATTAGAATACTGCTTTTTAGATACACTGTTTATATAAAATAGTATTGATATTTAAATGTATTAAAATATTCGTGATAAAATATGAAAATATTGCATATTTTCGATTATGCAATGAAACACATCAAACTATCCCTTCTTTCGTCACGATTCCATGAAAAGACCAGGATTAAGATAACAATGTTTATTAAATCCCAATGACTGTACAGATGACGTCTGACATTCGTGGTTTGTTGTTCTAAGATTTTTCAATTCTGCATCGATCTGTAAATTATAATTGTAGATCATTGTAATTATTTATATATCATCATATTTAAATATCTCATAATATTTACCATGTTAAATAAATCTTGGACATGATTTTGGTGAGCATGCTTCATGAACATTTTACAAAGAATTTGTATAAACCAACTACCAGTTTTGGAGTCTCGATAAGAAACATATCCAGGCAAAGTAGATTGAACTATAAGCATATCTGAATAATTTCTTATTGTTTGAATATGAGGTATTTCTATATTGGCTTCATTTGTTGACTTCACTGCACAAGAGTCTGTAGTGATTCTGGAGTGAATTACACCATTTTGTTTTTTCTTCCCTCTATAAAGAATATGAAAAAAGAAATATATAAAGCAAGATATAAGAAAGACAAAAAATTAAAACACCGATTAAAAGACCAGATATTTTTAAAATGATACTAATTTTTTCTAAATTTTCAATTCAACAAAAAGTAAAAAAATCAAAATATAGATATTCATAAATATAGATATCATGGAATACTTTTTTACCTGCAAAGTTGGAAAATAAATATTTTTGGTTTCTCTGCGAGTTGAGGGCAAGCTTCTGCAGTAAAGTAATCACAGACTTCTGTGCACAGAACTTTTTCATAATTTGCTTGCCTGCTTGCGATATGATAATCAGTACCTTGGATTTCTGTGTTACTCTCTTCGTCTTCCATACCATGACTTGTAACGATTACAAAGCACGAATCGACCTTATTTAGATCATCTCTTTTTGAAAATTCTTTAATTATATCTTTCATTAGCTGTTAAAAAAGAAAACAAAATTTAATATTAACTATATGTTTCTTAGATTAGTATAT
>NW_017304653.1:60206-65482 GCF_001594115.1 Trachymyrmex septentrionalis
TCTATTTTAATTGATTACCTCAAATATCTCTTGAATAGTGCATTTTAAGGAAAAATATTTCAGACAAAAGTTTTGAGACTTCGAGGGGTACATAAGATGATGCTATTGGTTTGATCTTGGATGGCATCGTCAAGATCAGAGTAAGGTCACTTTGAATTTTTTAAACGAAATCCTCCATTTTATATTATGTATTCTTGTAGCTTAC
Organism: Trachymyrmex septentrionalis; assembly: GCF_001594115.1. Classification (NCBI taxonomy): domain Eukaryota; kingdom Metazoa; phylum Arthropoda; class Insecta; order Hymenoptera; family Formicidae; genus Trachymyrmex; species Trachymyrmex septentrionalis. The sequence goes on from NW_017304653.1 coordinate 60,412, forward strand.
CTCGAGAGCTGTCCAAAATACTATTGTTAAGTTTATTTTCATTAAGTACTTTTCGACTTATAAGGCTTGCAAGTTACAGCACCACCGATACTAGCATTACCCAAGGTGTTCGATCGATGGCTAAAATCTCTTGAATGTTGTTCAGGATCATGACCTGGATAACATTTGTCAAGATGAAGGTCATTGCAAATTGTTCCTCTTATTTTTATTTTTGCACTAAAAATTAATTTCTACATAAAAATGAAAATAAGAGGTACAACCTCCAATGACTTTAAACTTGAATATTATTCAAATATTCGGAATATGATTCTGAACAACGCTACCCAAAATCAAACCAATGGCATCATCTTATGTCCCCCTCAAAGTCTCAAAACTTTTGTCTGAAACATTTTTCTTTAAAATGCACTGTTTAAGAGATATTTGAGGTGATCAATTAAAATGGGACACCCTCTGTGTGTGTGTGTGTGTGTGTGTGTGTGTGTGTGTGTGTGTGTGTGTGTGTGTGTGTGTGTGCGTGCGTGCGTGTGTATTTAAAAAAATTACATATGAATATTAGAAATGAAAAATATATTTTTGCATTTTGAATATACTTGTACTTTACCTGTCCTGTTAAATTTAGATGGATAACAACTGTAAAACCCATTTCCTCAAACAATTTTTTTAAATTATTGTTGTCATGTTTTGCCGAAAATCTGGGTTTTTCATACGATAATTCGTAATAAATATTAGTAATTATCAAAACCAATCCACGAGGTTTACTTCGCATAGGATATCGCTCAATGAGATCATATTCACAATCTAAGAATTTTGTAGCTTTACATACTTCAATTATTAAAGGTTCAGAAAAAAATTCATCGGAAAAAATATGATGATCTAACGGATTTTCTTGCCTGAAACTTAAAAGTTGTATAAATGATATTTTAGAAAAAGAGAATGAATTGATGTTTGACACCTGAGCCATAGAAGATGCTATATCGAGAAAAACAATGAGAAAGATCTATGTCAAGAAATGAATAAAAAGTCACATGAAATTAAAAAAGAGTCTATATAGTTCTATCTTCACTATTCATAAATTACACAAATTTAATTACGTTAAATTAATTAATATATGAATAAATGAATGTGAGAAACAGAATTAAAAATCGAGACGATTCCCGTTCTTAATCACCACTATAAAATTTATGAGAATAAAATATATAGCGTTATATAATCTCTTTTTTAATTTCATGCGACTTGAACCACTTTTCTCGCTTTCTCGATATAAGCTGTACTTCGTAAGCATTTCGACATACACCGTTCTTCACATCTTATGCGAATCTTTCTTCATGTTTTTTTCGATAAAGCACCTTCTAAATGTTTCTAAATATTTCTGAAAATGTATTACATTCATGAAAAGATACATCAAATATGTAGCAAGAAGCCTATCTTGAATCAGATAAGAGCTAACAAAGAAAAAAAAAGAAAAAATCATGACATACTTTGTGTTACTACTTGCATTATTTTGTTTTTCTAATATATCTGCTACATCTTCATGGTTGGACTGTCTTAGACTAAGAATCAAATTTTTGAATGCATTCGGTCCTCGTGTTTTAATTGTCAATAATACATCTTTGACTGTACTTTGTACCCCGAGATTCTTCTATAATCAGATATTTATCTCTATAATATACATTTGATTACATTTTTATTTATGTAATATATAGTATATTATACTTCAATATAATTCCTTTCTTTATTATATCTATTGTCTATTTCTACTAACAAAAATAAAGATAACTCATAAATGACTCATTCCTTATATGTATAGTTATATATCTAAAGTTTTGTATTATAGGGGGGCTTTATTTTATATTAATAATTTTAATATATATTATAAACTATACAGTTAAGATTATTATGTGTGTGTATGTGTGTGTGTGTGTGTATCTTGTCTATGTAGGCCTTCAGTTGGAGATTACAAAATAATACCTTAATTCAAAGAATTCTATTTTCTAATTAATTTTTATTTTAAAAGATGAATTAGGAAGATGTATATTTTTCATATAGGGTAACTGTCCCTATTAATATGCCTTTTAGCCAATTTGCTTATTATGAATTAATTATTAAATATTGTAGCTTTAATTTTATCTGCTTGCAATCAATAGGTTGGTTTTTCAATTTTTTTTTTTCTTATAACATTTCTTTAATCTAAAAAATGTTAATACTTTATAATTTATGACTTTTGATAAAAATAGAAAACATGTTTTTGTCTCTATTAGTGAGTCCTCTCAGCTCTAATACAGGGATACATTAATAGGAATAAGCTTAAAATTTTGTAATACATATTATTGGATTTGGAAGACATAAATTCCTCATATCTTTCGAAAAATACTTTAATACTCAAAAAATAAAATATTATCTTTGGTATCGTGATACACGTTAATAATTTAACTTAATAAAAGAAATATTTTTTCTTATTTATTTCTGCTAGTTTTCTTTATGACTTATCGAAATACAAAAGCACACTAATAAGGACAGGAACAGTAACTAGAACAGTTACCTTAAACCTTAACAAAAAATAAAAGAGCAAACATTATAGGTTTGTTTGTGTTGCATGTTCCAACATGTTGCTACTTGCTACTACTTGCTCCTACTCTAAGTGCTTTGTTATGGTAGAACATGTTGGAACATGAAGAACGTGATGCAAACAAACCCATAATGTTTGCTCTTTTAGTTTTTGTAATATACTTTATGGTTAAGTATTAGAAATTAATGACAAAACTGTTGTCAAGAATGTGAAATCATTATGTATACAACTGCGGAATATTTCATGAATAAAACTTACCGACCACCGTGGAATGTTTACATCATCTCTGTTATAAACTTTGTTTTCCAATAATTTTGGTAAGAGTTTCGTCAAATCAATTTTGGACACAATGCTTTCACAGCAGTGATCTATTTGTTCGCGATCCTTTCGATTCATCTTAAAGGTGAAACACTAAAATATTCACTAAAAATGTGTTTTAATAGCAACAATTTTCAACAAAAGCAGATAAAGTTAATAAAATTGCGTCGAATTATATTTATCTTCTTCGTTGCTTCCTTCCCTTTTATTGGTCAGATGCCACAAGCCTAGTACATAACTCGGCCATTGATTGTCGAATTTGCTTTATTGATGCTAAAATCCAAAGATTATACTCGAACTTCGGAAACTTTAGTTAAAGGTGACTTGCGATGCGAAAGATTAAAGGGTGACTTTTATTAAACTCCGATTAACTTAACCATTCTTGCAACTTTACAGGATTTCAACTGCAGGTGCAATTACATGGAACGCGATACGCGATACAGTAAAAGATACAGTTAAACACAATAAGTACAGGCAATAGGCAATAGAGAATAACGAACTGTCCAATCAGAGCACTGATTGGATGGCTCGTTATTCCTTGTTGCCTGTGCTTATTACCTGTGCCTATTGTATTTAAAGCCTTAACTAATAGTAACTAACTAAGCAACTAGGGAATCGCGTACCACGTACAGCCTATTTCTTTCGCTGATCACGGTAATAGTAACAAACTCACATTACTATACACTGCTATGCACTTTTCAATAGAATTAATTGATTTAAACGCAATTATTAAGTAAATCTGTTCAAAAAATAAAAGTATCGATAAAGTGTACACAAAAATAAGTTAATATATTTTAAAAAATTCATACTAATATGAGTTTGTCACTAACCCAAACCGCGCTCCATGTAATCACACCCTGAAATAGATGTCGGAGATATTCTCCAGAGATGATATCCGACATCAGGGCATCAATCATATAACTTTATCCCTAGGATGAACAGTGAAAAGTGAAAATTTTTACCATTGAAATTAATGAAGAAATTTTTTACTTTTCACTTTCTATCCTAAAGATAAAGTTTTATGATTGATACCCAGCTTTAGTTAGAATCCTGCAAAGTTACTAGAATGGTTAATGGCTCCTGCATACTGGACGCGGAAACGTTTACCGCGCGGCAAAATGTGACGCGGTAGCCAATACAGCTTCTAACATGTTCATTGATTATCGCGTCGCATTTTGCCGCGCGGTAAGAGTTTCCGCGTCCAGTGCAGAAGCAGTAAGTTAACTGGAGCTTGGTAAAAGTCATCCTTATAAAAATAAAAACAGGAACGTATAGCTGTTTTATGGCGCCAACTCCAACTTCGTTATGAGATTGGACATTAAATTATGTTACCAATGATCTCGTACTTTATAAAATAAAGACACATCTAAAATTATATACATTTATATAGATAAAAATCTTGAGACTACTCAAATACGATATGTCCATTTGTTTATTGCTATTAAGATACCTTTTCATGTCGATGCTCAACGCTCATTTTCGGCATTAAAATAAGTCACATGATAGAAATTGACGAATATCAAGCGTCAATTTTGTCATATGACCTAATTTCATGCTAAAAATAAGCGTCAAGCGTCAGCATGAAAAGACACCTTAAGAGTCCTATATATAAAAGAAGCGACATTCAGTATTGTTAGACGAGCCGGATTTCAGACGCATGCGCGTCCAATGAAGCTTCAGTACGGTTACTAGTAAATAGGAGATCATTAGTCATTTAGGGTTGAAAATGTTGAAAATTTTAATATATTTAATATATTTTTAAATATATATATACATATTTTATATATGTATATATATATTTAAATATATATATAATATATTTCCATATATGTATACATATGTAAAATGTGTAAAATATAAGGTGTAGTAAAAAGAAATCTATTATTTTTGCATTAAATTGAAGGCTTTATTTAGCATAGTTAGAATGATCCGATTTAGGTCAAATATGCACCGTTTTGTTCGATAACTTGTTGCCATTTTGAAGGTAATTTCATTATGCCTCTCTCATAGAAACCCTCGTCCCTATTGGCAAAAAACTGGGACAGTCGATTTTCACAAGCTTCTCTTGAGGCGAATTTTTCACCAGCAAAATCATTCGCCATAGACAGGAACAGGTAGTAATCACTTGGTGCCAGGTCTGGACTATAAGGTGGATGCATAAGAACCTCCCAACCAAACTCCCGGAGC
>NW_017304653.1:65907-78205 GCF_001594115.1 Trachymyrmex septentrionalis
GTGCAATGTTTAGCTCCTGGGCAATCGAAACAGTGCTTACATGACGGTCGGACTCGACGATTTCCATTATTTTATCGACATTTTCGACAATTGGCCTTCCAGAGCGTGGTGCATCTTTGACATCAAAATTACCGGAACGGAATCGACGAAACCAAAATTGCGCGATATTGACTGTTACAGTATCAGGACCATAAACACTATTCACATTTTCAGCCGCCTGGCTTGCGTTTTCGCCTTTATCGAAGAAAAACTGTAAAATATGGCGTATTTTCTCTATGTTGATGTCCATCTTTGACACGCGCTCAAACAATACTGACTCAAGCAATCACAAAACTGTCTGAGAAGTTTTTTTAGTACGAAATCTTATCTTTCTAACGCCATTTGGCGTAACCCGCACTTATACAACGCGAGATACAGATTACTAAAGCCATCTATTGGAAAAATAATAGATTTCTTTTTACTACACCTAATATAATAAAATTTTTAACATTTTTGAAAAAATTTTACATAGGCGACTAATAATCTCCATTTACTAGTGACCAATATGTTACTAAAGCTACATTGGACGCGCATGTGTCTAAAACTCGACCCGTCTAACAACACTGCATTCATCCCCACTATCACCTCTAGCATGTCTGTAAGCACTACCTACTGTGTTTCGCCCGCTCCTTGATCAGTTCATACTTGACCGTCATACTTTATTTACTCCATTATAAGAATCATGAACTCCGTCAGAATGAGGTTAAGTAAGTATTAATGTTTTTGTGTTTTCTTGTTGAATAATGTAACGATTAAGTGCAATTACAAATGTTACATAAAAAGATAAACGGCATATTGTATATCTATTTTAGGTATGTGTATGTATCAGTTCAGCTATAAACAGCTGTAGAAAAAAAACATATGATAGCTCTCCACTGCGGGCACAATGGCTATTTTAATTAGATAGGGGTATTACCAATCAGAAATCGTGACGCCGATGTGCTTCTCTCATATATAAGATTCTAATACCCGTATTTATAGTCCCCCCTCCCTTGAAAAATGAAGATTCCTAGTTTCTTATTTCATGTTTCATAAACCTTCCTTGACCAAACAAGGAGCCTTATCAGCTTCCTTTTCTCAAGGAAGGTTACGAGTTTTCTTGAGAAGGAAATGCAGCCTTCATAACCAATCAAACCACCAAATTTAGTTCATCACACCGGTCTTTTTATTTTTGATAGCTTTTAATTTAGATCTATCGCATCGATAATTATTTGTGATAGTTTTTTTTTGGAAAAAACTGCGTCAAAAGTATTTTCTTTTTCTTCGTATAATAAGCATTATGATGAATTCGATTGGAAGCACTGATGCATATTAAAGCCATTGTACACTGATTTGAGTGTAAAAATAAAATGCAAATATTTCGAATTATGGAATAGATATTTTACCTAACAGTACAATAAAATATATTAAGTATTTCACAACTTAATTAATTTCCTGTTTTGATGTTAAAAATGAGCATCGAGCATCAATATGAAAAAGCACTCTAATTGTTATAAGGCCTCAATGTGATGAAAGTGATAACATGATGTTTTCAATTGTAGAATGCTTATAATGGATGCTTTCTAACTGCTTAACACATCTTAACACAAACGTACACAGGAATGCATAAAGTGTAACATTGTGCATGATTCAATGAATATATATGTATGTATACGATATGCACGATTAAGATCCGTTTCGGATAGAGTTAGATAAAATATAGCTTTTTCCGCCTATATTAAACATAAAAAAGTAAATAATAATATAAATAAAGGCCAAAATAAAAGTACTAACCACTTAACCAACTGGTCTTCTAGCCTTATTTGAGCCTTGTGTCTACGATGCTAGAAATCGATCCAAGACCTCGGATAGAAAAAGAATTGACCAATCGCAATGGTCATGAGATCAAATTGTTCAAATGTAATTTGTTAATTTTTTCCGAGATCTCGGACCGATTTCTAACATCTGGACATCGTGGACATCGGGCTTTATAGCTCGCACCACAGTTGGTAACATGTGATTATCACTAGAAAAACACAAGCTTACACAGCCCCCGACTAAGTACAGATGTGTAGTATTTTGTCGACAATAACAGATAATTAAAACTTGTGTTCGCCGTGTAGAGTATCGAAAGTATCTAAGGATATTGCAATTGAAAAGCACCCAATGGGTGCATTTAGTACTACAACCGCACACTGAGCGCTTAGTAAACTCTTGCATGTGATTGGTCTATATTTTTAAATCTAACTTAATATGCCAATTAGATGCAAGAACTCACTGAGCGTTCAATGAGCGGTTATAGTACTAAATGCACCTAACGAGTAACGAGCCTACTTATGCAGCAGAACAGCGTAATGGTTCCGACACACCAGCAATGTCGCGCGCGATATGCGATATCCAATGAGAAAATATCTTTAAAATGAAAACAACGGTAAAACTGTACACTCATTGGATATTGCGACGAAAATCGCATTGGTGTGTCGGAGGCGACAGAGGTGTGACATGTAGCGCGGTACACGGTATAGAAACTAACTAGGGTACTAGGTAACTATAGAAACCACATGTAATCGTACCCTAACGCGGAACGAGTGTGGAACCAATCACAAACGTTTTGCACCAATTGCAGTTGGCGCGGAACGCTTGTGATTAGTTCTGCTCTCGTTCCGCGCGCGCGCGCGTTACGCTATTCCGCAGCATAGATAAATACCATGGTGGTAGAGTTAACATGGGATACTTTCCAATTGCAATATCTCTAGACACTTTTGTGCACACGGCGACACAAGTTGCGTTCCAATTGTCCGTTATCCTCGACACAACACTACACATTTGTACTCAGTACAATCGGAGGACTGTGTAAGCTTGTGTTTTTTAATGATAATTACATATTACTAACTGCGACGGCTATAAATAAGATTTGAAAACATTGAATGGCCGGCACTTTTACTTTTTTTTATTTAATACAGGTGGATAAAGCTACATTTAATCTAACTCTATCCGAAACGGATCTCAACTATGAACAGCATATACATTCTGTTCCAATTAAATCGTGCACAATAATACTTTGAGCATTCCTGTGTACGTTTGTGTTAAGATATGTTAAGTAATTGGAAAGCACCCATGGTGTGTGCAGTTGGACGGTGTCTTTCTCTAAATCTTCACCGTCTCTTTCTATGGATGTCGCCGATGTGTGTAAGAGACAAAGATTACCAACTGTGAAACGCGAAACATGGGGTGGTATTCATAGTGTTTTTATTTTAAAACTGTCTTAAATAATGAGCGCGTTCAAGTTGACAAAGCGACTAGCCTGCTGGCCGAGCAAATGAACATAATTGGTTATTACTTATAGATCTAATCAATCATATTCAATCGCTCGATAAGCATACTTAGCTGCCATCTTGAACTCACTCAATGTCTTAAACCTATTCTACAATATACTTTTTGTTTCCTATTTCTTTTGTTATTTTTAACATCTTGTCTTTTTGCTTCTTATCCGGTTTTTTGTTTTATATCGCTCGAGATAAAAGTTAACAAACTTCGAAAGAAACAAGAAATACGTAGCAAAAAATACAATTATTGATAAAACGGTTGCAAAGGAGAAAAAAGCAAAAAGTAAAAAACAAGAAACAGGAAACAAAGACTATATTGTATTGTAGAATAGGCTTTAAGATGCTAATATCAGAGAGAAACCTGAGAGAGAGGACATAATAGCCCAAAACTTGTAACTGCAAAATGCTGTTGCGTACTATCGCCCTCTGAAGAAGTGGATGTTAATTACACAACAATATCCATCTTTTTGCAGTGCTTCTAATAGAAATAGATAGTTGAAATCGCTAAAATAATTAAAATTTAACAAATTAATAAAAATTTCAATGGTTTCAGCAATTTATGCATACTTTCATATACTCGAAGAGGTTATATACACACAGAATGAACGAAATTAGGCTTATTCAATGAGTTTTTGCATGAAATAAAAGAATCTAAAATAAATAGTGGTGCACGTTTGTAACAGTTAGTGAAAATTAAAAATTAGATTGCCATGATATCTCCTTATGTACTTAAGATCATCTGTTGGCATCTCTTTTCATATATGACGGTTTTACATTGCGCATTCACTACGCACAGGCAACATTTTTAGATAAAAAAAAATGGAGAGTTAGCAGTCTATTATTGTAATTGAAGAATGCTGACATTATCAACAATTAATATAAATTTGCTATTATTAACATAAATACGAGTACATTATTAAATTCATGATTTTTTATCACATAAATGTTCCATAAATAAATATGCATACTTGTAAAGCTATAATATCTTATAATATTGCAGAAAAATTACAACTTTTTCTCTACAGTTATTATCTCTATTGATAACATGGAGTACGAGGTGTGATCAAAAAGTAAGGTGACTTTTTGAATTTCGCGCGCTCTGTACACTCTAATTAAAAAAATTTTTTGTTGTTGTGTTGGTACACTCGTCACGATCATATGTTCACAGTTTTGACTATATAGCATGTGTTGTTTTTATGTGAGAGGCATAAAGGTTAGACTCGTGTTTGCGTGCTCGGCGATTTTTTGCTTTTGAAAATAATGGAGCAGAGAGTTTGTATTAATTTTTGTGTAAAAAATGGTATTAAGTGTTCAAAAACTCTTGAAATGTTGACAGTGGCGTACGGTGAGTCAACTTTGAGCAAAAAAAATGTTTATAAATGGTATAAGTTATTCCAAGAGGGCCGAGAAAATGTTAACGATGAACCTCGCTCTGGACGCCCCAGCACGTCAAAAACCGACGAAAATGTTCAGGAAGTGAAAGAAATTGTGTTGAAAAATCGTCGAATCACGATTAGAGAAATAGCTGATGATCTTAACATATCGTTTGGCTCATGCCAATCAATTTTAACGGATGTTTTGGGTATGACACGTGTGTCAGCGAAATTCGTTCCAAAACTGCTTAATTTTGATCAGAAGCAGCGTCGCATGAACATCGCCCAAGACATGTTGAACGACGTCAATGATGATCCGGATCTGCTCAAAAGGGTTATAACTGGTGACAAAACATGGGTATATGGTTGTGACGTCGAAACCAAAGCCCAATCATCCCAGTGGAAGAGCCCAGGAGAGCCAAGACCGAAAAAGGCACGCCAAGTTCGTTCGAATGTGAAGGTTTTGCTCACAGTTTTCTTTGATTACCATGGCGTTGTGCATCAAGAATTCCTACCACAAGGTCGTACGGTAAACAAGGAGTATTACCTTGAGGTTATGCGGCGTTTGCGTGAATCAATAAGAAAAAAACGTCCGGAAGTGTGGAAAGAAAATTCATGGATTCTGCACCATGATAATGCATCTGCGCACACGTCGTTACTAGTGAGTAGTTTTTTGGCCAAAAACAATACTATCATCATGCCTCAGCCACCGTATTCACCAGACTTGGCCCCCTGCGACTTTTTCCTCTTCCCAAAATTGAAAAGGCCCATGAAAGGACGAAGATTTGCGACGATTGAGGAGATTAAGGCTGCATCGCTGGAGGAGCTCAAGGCAATACCCAAAAGTGCATTTCAGAAGTGTTTTGACGACTGGAAAAAGCGCTGGCACAAGTGCATTGTATCAGAGGGGGATTATTTTGAAGGGGATAACATAATTTTGGATGAATAAATGAATATTTTTTTATAAAAATGAAAAGTCACCTTACTTTTTGATTACACCTCGTATAGAGAATAAGAGGCCAAACTTACATGAACGAGGCCGTCAAAAAGCATGGTCAAAAGTGGTCATTTGAATTAGTTCGATCGAGATGTCATTTTCGTTCCACCACACCATTCTCGCAGTTTGCATAGTAAATCATACAAATTTAACATGAAGAATGCTCCATTAATTAACAATTTAAGATTAAGATTGAAATTTAACCTTTGACAACAAAGGAATTTTAGCTCCTATTGTTTTGATTAGTCAAATCTTTCAATCTTCAATGCGTAGTCTGATTCCAGCCTAATAGGAAGACGTAAATTGTTAATTAATGGAGCATTCTTCATGTTAAATTTGTATGACTTATCATGCAAACTGCGGTGAAATCACACGGTCCGGAATAGGATTGCGGAATACAGAATACGTCATTGAAGTAAATAATCAGCGCTGTTCCGCACTTTTCCATCACGCAAGTTTTTGTATGCTATGTTCACATGATGCGTCAAAGATGTATCTAGCATAAATCATTTAAAAACTACGAACTTCATATTAATAATTTGCTTATTAAAATGAAATATAATTTTTCAAATTGTAAAAACAATTATCACTGTTATAGTATTTAATATTTTACAATTAATATTTACAATTTCATAACAATTTTTTTAACTGCTTTAACGCATTTATTATCGTTTTTCCGCATTATGTAAACATAGCACACAAAACTTGCGTGATGGAAAAGTGCAGAAAAGGGCACACTGAAATCACATGTAATGCATCATTTTTTTTTATTTTGGTATCTATATTTATGCACTCAGATTTTGCTTCATTCGTCGACATTATGCAATTCCATCATATCAATCAGCATCAAATTATTTTAACCTCTCAAAATACAACGGTTTAATACAAGAACAATAAGCGAGTTCAAGACGACAAAGCGGCTAGGCATGCTTGCCGAGCGAATGAGCATAATTGGTTCTTACCTATGGATCCAACCAATCATGTTTAATTACTTGGCGAGCAGACCTAGCCGCGACTTGAACGCGCCTCATGATTCGCTATTTCGCAGCATCAAATGCAGAATAGTGCTGAGTGGTTGCTTCTATGACATTCTCTATTCCGCATCGTGTGATTTCACCCTTAGGAGCTTCGCACAATAAAAGAAACAGAGAACAGAATAAAAATTTTAACCATAAACAGAAATCATATATTGTGGAATACACATTTTCTGATAGGTTGAAATTCTTATTCTCTGTTCTGTTCCTTTTATTGTGCGGAGCCCCTTACTGTCACAGCATGATATTAAAAAATAATGTCTCTATATTTAGGTTATGTGTGTTCGGTTGTGTATGCGTAGCGTTATGAGTTTTGTGATTCGAACGCTGCCTACCGAGCACCCTACCACCAATACTAATTCAGAAACCTAATTTTAACCACACTTTTCAAAACTTAATTCGGCCTTCTATTCTCCATGGTTGATAATCAAACTAACGATAATATTGAAATCACAATTTTAAAGAAAAGTCGAGTATTATTGAGTTCTAAATGCATAAATACGTCTATTAAACTAATAAATCATAAAATTAGTATAATGTTTTAATTCTTAATCACTTCAATATTCACAAGAACACGAACTCCCGTAAGAATATCGGTCTTTAATAATATCTCGTCAATGGCTACATTCTTAAGTCTCTAGATATATCTAGAGCTTTACTTGGCACTTGATTGGTGAGATTGGTCACCGTATGCATTTGCTGCAGTTCATGTAGTACAGATGGTGACAGATATACCTCGATACCTAAAATTGTACGAGTATTTGGAGATATTCAAAGCACGCTCTCAGTCTATAGATATTCGTAAATCATCTAAATGGAGAGCGTGCTCTAATTATGTTCCATACTCGTACAATTTTAGGCACATCTATCACTATCCATACAATTCACACAACGTAAGACGTTAGATATCTAATAGAATTTAACTAGCATACAAGTTTGTTAAAAAATTACCTTACTGATTATTTTCAATCGTAATGTGAATTATTTTTCTTCAATCAAAAATGCTACCCTTTCAGGAAATAATATAAAAATTATATTTTATCCGATAGATATTTATTACAAGATTTCAACAAAAGCAGAAAGAATACATAAATACATACACTGATGAGATACTACTAAAAACGGCTGAAAATAAAACTTAATACCCGATTTTTAATTAAAACTGTAATTTTAATATTGATTATTTTAGTTTGATTAGCAATAGAGGTAACTGTAAAGAAAAATTGTAATTTTTCGGCAACATGCAAGATATCATTGTATTAAAAGTATACGTACCTATTTATACAGCATTTACATAATAAAAAATCATAAATTTAATAATATATTATTCAAATATTTATGTTAATAATTGCAAATTTTTATCAATTGTAAAAATGTTGACCAGGGCTAGTCTTTAAAAGTATCCTGTCAGTGATGCACATCATCTTTTTTTCACGCACAAATATAACTATATATATATATATAAATGTATAAAAATAATAAAATCCTATAAGTATAATTTATTATATTACACTAAAATACTTTTTATCGTTCGTCATAATATATTATCGCATTGAATAATATTAACTACTACTTCAACGAGATAACTTTCTCGATATGATTCTTAAGAGTCTCCAATTGATGCATTGTCTCAGGATCTAGTGGAGGAATATTTGACATGCGCAATCCTTCTTGTGGTAATAAGGACATTACATTACCATTACTTAAAGGTACATTAATATTAGCAGTTTTTTCTTCAACAACAGCAGAGATCAAGAGTGGACTGCCTTGCATGCTGAGAACCATTTCTCCTTGACGCGGACGCCTTAATACGTTCAATGGTGTGTTAGGCCTGACTTTTGGTGTAACAACATTATATACATTATTTAGAGGCTTCGGCATTGCTGGTGTCTGAAAATTATTGCTTAGTAAAGACTGTTTCAGATGATCTTTGCATTTAAGCTTACCATTGTCTGATTAATTTCATTCAGTTTGGCTCTGCTTGCTCTTGAACGTGTTCTCTTGGCTGGTGTTGCTTTAGCCAGTGCTTTAGCGACCCGCGATGTACTGCCCACGCTAGTACCTCCGGTCGCATATCCGTCGTCAGATGCAGCAGTACGTTTAGTTGCTTTTCCTTTTCTCACTTTAGGAATAGCGGGTGGTTGCATATGAAGATCCTTGACCGATGAGCTTACCTCATCGTTAAAGTTTTCTTTCTCATTGTTATGGTCATGCCTGTCTATTAACTCGCCCAATTTCATTTGACGAATGTCTTTTGGTAAGCGGGAAATTATAACATCGATACAAGTCACGTAGGTCTTTAAATCCGCCATTGCATCGCGTTCCATCTTGGCGATAGAGAGCTGTGTGCGTTTCTCGAAGGTCTTTACCGCCGCATCGCGTTCCTTCATCGAGTTGCTCGTTGCTTTGTTGCGCTTGGTTCTTGGCATTTTGATGCACGTTACGTCAATGTACGTCAATAGATAAATCTCTCGACGTGCGACGCGTTGAAAAACTATTCTTCTCTTTCTTTTTCTTCTTTCTCTTCTTTAGTAGCTAGTTTTTGACGAATGTGTAATCTGGCTAAGATAAACGACCGTTACCAATTCAACTCAATTTGTTTACTGACAGTGACCGACAAGCACTGACTAGATGCGTTGCGCGCGGATCGTGAACAAGACACAAGACCATTCTCCCTCCCTCTTAAAAAGATACAAGTAATTTTCAGCGCCACCGTTAAGGAGCGCGGTACGCGGTACACGGTACAGTACACGTACCGCCTATTTCTTTCGCTGATATTACACGGAACGCGGTAACGGGCTAGTAACAAACATTATACACTGCTATGCACTTTTTAATAGAATTAATTGATTTAAACACAATTACTAAGTAAATCTGTTAAAAAAATAAGAGTAAAGTGTATCGATAAAGTGTGTATAAAAATAAATTAATATATTTAAAAAAATTCATACTAATGAGTTTGTCACTAGCCTGTGCCGCAAAACCGCGCTCCAGATAATATCAGCGAAAGAAATAGGCGGTACGTGGTACGAGGTTTTCCAGTTGTCTATTAGTTATTATTAGTTACTATACCACGTACCGTGCTCCATGTAATTGCATCTTTATGGCTCTTGCACACCAGCGCGATGCGTGTCACGCGATACGCGACACGCGACATCCAAGTTGTCTTCACTCAAGTGCATCTATGTATCATTTTATCTTTGTTCACCGAATGTTAAACGGATAAATAATACATGGTGCACCCGGATAAATTTCGGAACACAGTTCAATAAGCATATATGTAATTTTTCCAATAGAGATTGTAAGATGTTTTGTTACATATATTAAAGTTATAGTATATATAAGGGTATCAATCATAAAACTTTATCCCTAGGATGAAAAGTGACAAGTGAAAATTTTTACCATTGAAATTAATGGAGAAATTTTTTAGTTTTCACTTTCCATCCTAGGGATAAAGTTTCATGATTACCAAGATCACATTTTTCAATTAATTCAGCCATGCGTAGCTGGACTCATTCGCTTGTCGCGTACGAGAAATGTTCAACTTCGCCCAACTTTTGTTGCGATGTTGCGATACTTGGAAAAATTATATATATGCTTATTGGACTGTGTTCAGAAATTTATCCAGGTGCACCCATGTATTATTTATCCTCGTTTAACATTCGATAAACAACAAAGATAAAATGATACATAGATGCATCGAGTAAAGGCAACCTGGATATCGCGCGTTGCATATTGCCAGTGTCACGCATCGCGCTGGTGTGCAAAGCCATTAGTGATTCGCCCAGCGGGATTCTGTAAACGTTTTATCGACAATTGTCGCTATCATTAACTAACGATAGCCAATAACAGCCGCGCTTTCTTACAGGATTGTCCTGTCATTGGCTGTCGCTGGTTACTGATAACGACAATCGAGAAGACGTTTAAGCCGAAATCGGACTATGCATTGAAGATTGAGATTCAAGATTAAAAATTGAAATTTTGAAATTTCAGCAATGAGGACAAAGAAATTTTGACTCCTTTTGTTCCAATTGGTTAAACTTCAATCTTTCAATCTTTAATCTCATTCTTTAATGCGTAGTCTGATTCCGTTCTTAGAGAATCCCGTTACAAAAATGGCGAAATAAAGCCGCAGAACAGACTTTTGCATAGTGCATAAGCGAATTAACTAATCAGAATCTTTCCTTTCCTCCTATTCCATGAAAAAGAAGAATTTCAATTGATTGATTCCTTTATGCACTATGCATTATGTGTTAAGATATTTTTTCATATGTCGCTCATCGCTCATTTTTCAGCGATATAATGACGTCACATAATCGTTGGCGACGTGATTATATAGTTGAATTTTTCCAACGATGTCACTTAAGTTATCGCATTATGATAATCAAATATTAAAATGGATAAAGAGGTAAGTATAATATTGAAATACATAAAATTAAATTGTAAATAATATCAACATATATAAAATTTTAAATAATTACATTTTAAATAAAAAGTGCAGTGGTTATTGTAGGTTATTTATGTTATATCAAAAGTCTAGAAATATTTTGCAATAGAATCTACTAATAGCAAGTAATAGTAGCAAGCAAATGTTTAAATAAGAAATAATTAAAAAAGTAATTTATTATTGAAAAACTATATATTCAAAATAATTTTTATAGAGCGAGTTTTATGTTCAAACATGTGGATTGTGCGAAACAATTTGTAATTTCGATGATGTCTACACATGAGTGTTTGAGAGAATATTCTAGTTACACTAATATTCTTTGAAATTTAAAGAATATTTATTAAATAAAATGTAATATTTACTAAATAAAAACACATTATATTTATCTTATATACATATATTTATTATTGATTCATAAAATATTCAGCCTAGATCAAATACAGATCAAAAGAAAGAAAAATTATCTCTCGAAAAAGAAGAAATGTTAATATTAGAAGTACAATGTAGATCACCATTGTGAAAAATTACCTCTCGCTCAAAGAAATAATAAAATTACAAAATGTCTGTGGTAAGTATCAAACGCTATAAACGATAATAAATACGATAATATATATGTATCTAATTTTTCTAATATTTTAAGAAATATTTGTTTATATAGAATATTTTTACAGGAAAATTGAGTGCAATTGGATGTAAAAATAAATTTAAAAATCTCCATGATACCTATAGAAGATTGATAAATTCTGAAAAACTATCGAATGGATCAGCTTAAAAAAGTAATATATAAGTGGAGACATGTATGGAATAAAAGTATGGAATTTCTTCGAGATTCTTGTTTACAAAAAAGGTATATAATGTATTTACTACTGTGGGCAAAAAGTATCGATAATTTCAAATTTAAATTTCTCGGGGTTTCCGATAGGGACAACCGAATTTATTTTGAAGTTGGCAATTCTGTCAGTGACAGCTGCGCCAAGGTACACGTCAAAATAGTCATTAGTGTTTGAGATAAGCGTCTGTTTGTAAGCACGTAAAAAGTGATTTGTCGTTTTTTGAAATGTCTGAAATTATGGAACAACGAAGTGCGATAAAATTTTGTGTCC
>NW_017304653.1:79304-87860 GCF_001594115.1 Trachymyrmex septentrionalis
TATATATATAATATTTTGTTATTATGTATTGTAAGTTGTAAGTATATAAGAATAAACAATTATTTTACTTTTTACATAAAATAATTTCACTTTTTATAGGACTATTTCAAATATTAATAATGAAGAGAGTAATAGTAATGTTTATGAAAGTAATAATGAAGCTAACGAAAATTTGAGCATTTCAAGAGGTATTAAATAATTATTACAATTACTTTTATTATAAAATTTAAAAAAATGTATTAATTTTAATTATTTTTAAGACAATTATAGTAGAAAAAAGAAGTATAGTAGTAAAAAGAAGTGTAGAAAAGAAATCACATCTGATTCATGCTGCAGTCACATGGAACGATTAGCAGAAACATTAAAGCACAACCATCTTCTAACATTATTCTTCCATCACCACTTCCAAAAAGATCATATAGATGCAATTTTAAAATTGTTTGGCTACAATTTAAGAAAATTATCGCCAGAGAAACAAGATGAATGGATTGAACGATATTTGCAACAGTCCTATAAAATGTTAAAAACAAACTTATGAAATATAAATGTGATACTAATTGCAATATCAATATATGTCAAATTAGTGATATTAGTAATACTAATGTAATGTAATAAAATTAGTAGTAATACTAATGTTTGTGGTATTAAATGAAAATATCAAGGCTTTTTAAAAAACGAGCAAATATAGTTAACTAATACAAAATTCGTCTTTATTACATTCGTATAACGCTATAAATTTCAAATGTTTCGACTTACAAAGTCTTCATCAGTGATAATAAAGAAAACGTATTAATGTAACTCCATCCAATGTCAACGAACTAACACATGATACATTATAAAAATCATCGCTTTAAGTTAATCTTATTTAGCTAATCCTGCGTTAAGATACAACAGATCGAAGTAAGTATCAAGTCAGAAGTTTGAAAGTCTTTAATTATAAAATTGTGTTTAACTAGTTCTTCGGTTGTTATCGAGAATCAGTCAACAATTTCACATAAAGCATTCTGAACGAGAATTTCTTCAACGACTATATTCTGTACAATTAGAAGTAAATTTCTGATTAAAAATTAATATATTTAATTAAATATTGATAAGAATTTGTTTTTTACTTACGTTAATGTATATAGAATAGTCAGTTGAATCAATTTCAAATCGTGCCCGCATGTATAATAAAACGCTGTTGATTGTCAGACGATTTGGAATGGACTGACATTGTAGGTCATAGAATATATATCGATGTGTCACAAAATAAACAAGTATATTCTAAAATATTAAAAAATGCTCACGCGTATGTCGTTAAGTATGTTAAAATAAGATTTATTCAACAACTCAGTATCTTTCATTAAATTTATACCGTTTTTTGCCCCTTTATGTAAATCATTTCAAAAATATTTCTTTTCCGGAAATTTGTGTCTCATAGTCTAAAATTTCAACATTTTCCCAGTCGAAGCTATGATTGGAGCCAGTAATGTGTTTTGTGATCACTGAGTGTTTGAATTCATCTAATCTTACATTATTTCGATGTTCTTTGACTCTAGTTCGGAGCTGTCTCTTCGTTTGTCCGACATAAGACATCGCAATCATTACAGTTAATTTTATAGATTACATTGTTATTGTCTAAATGTTGATTTTTATCTTTATGTGTCTTTATAAATTTGTCTAATTTGTTGAGACATCGATATATCATTATTATTTATTCACCTATTATTGTTTTTGATTTATCTATTTATTGGTAATCTTATTCGTGAATGATTTAATATAAGGAAATATAATCATATTCTTTATTGTCTCATCTCCGTTTTCTATATTTGAATTATTATTCTCGATTGTCAAATTAGACAAATTTCCGGAAAAGAAATATTTTTGAAATGATTTACATAAAGGGGCAAAAAACGGTATAAATTTAATGAAAGATACTGAGTTGTTGAATAAATCTTATTTTAACATACTTAACGACATACGTGAGCATTTTTTAATATTTTAGAATATACTTGTTTATTTTGTGACACATCGATATATATTCTATGACCTACAATGTCAGTCCATTCCAAATCGTCTGACAATCAACAGCGTTTTATTATACATGCGGACACGATTTGAAATTGATTCAACTGACTATTCTATATACATTAACGTAAGTAAAAAACAAATTCTTATCAATATTTAATTAAATATATTAATTTTTAATCAGAAATTTACTTCTAATTGTACAGAATATAGTCGTTGAAGAAATTCTCGTTCAGAATGCTTTATGTGAAATTGTTGACTGATTCTCGATAACAACCGAAGAACTAGTTAAACACAATTTTATAATTAAAGACTTTCAAACTTCTGACTTGATACTTACTTCGATCTGTTGTATCTTAACGCAGGATTAGCTAAATAAGATTAACTTAAAGCGATGATTTTTATAATGTATCATGTGTTAGTTCGTTGACATTGGATGGAGTTACATTAATACGTTTTCTTTATTATCACTGATGAAGACTTTGTAAGTCGAAACGTTTGAAATTTATAGCGTTATACGAATGTAATAAAGACGAATTTTGTATTAGTTAACTATAAATAACAAAAATATTTACAAGAACTCTTCGTATATAAAATAAATAACAACATTACGCCCTTTATTTATTGTTATTTAGTTAACTATATTTGCTTGTTTTTTAAAAAGCCTTGATATTTTAATTTATTGCATTGCAGTTACACGAGCTTACTTTTCTATTTTTATGCTATTAGTTTTAATATTAATACTTACAATAAATAAACTGAAAGCTACAAATTAGCAATAATTAAATTGCCAAGGTGTAGCCCCTTTACTATTAAAGTATGCATTAAAGTCATCCCGAACTTTTGCAACAATCCGAGAATTAGTATTTGTACATTGATTTATTTCCCGAAAAGCAAAATTATTATGTACATTCTTTCTCCAAGAATCTTCTATTAAGCCATCATCAACTTCTCGATCAATCATATTTTGTCACGTATTCATTAATTCCGATATCTTGTATTCTAATATAATTGTGAAGACATACGATAGTTTGTACCATTTTCATTGCTGTTTCTATAGAACAATTTATTGATTTTCTTAAAATCCACTGACTTACTAAAATATCAAAAGCATTTTCAATAGTTCTTCTTGCACGACTAAGGCGATAATTGTAAATAGTTTTCTCTTGATTCAATTCTTATCTTCCTGGAAAAGGCCTCATTAAATATTCAGTAAAAAGAAAAGCTTCATCTCTCCAACAAATATGTAAGGTACAAAGTTTCCTTCGAAATAAAGTGATTCTGTATATATAAGTGGATCAGGTATATTCATTTCATTGTTTACGAATTTCCGGCCAAGAAGAAAATCTCTAAATATTCCACCATCACTGCGACGTCCATAGGCCCCAATGTTCACAAAAATAAAAATATATTTTGCATCACAAATAGCAAGCAAAAAAACTTACTATTTTTATAATTAAAATATGATCCTGCATTTTCAGGGCACTATAAAATATTATAATTGTCATTCTATAAATACAAATATTTTTTATAATTTTGAAGCTTTTAATTATTTAATTTATTTGAATAATTATATGTTTACCATCAATAGCTCCAATACAATGATTAAAATCCCATATTTCTTTAGAAATGCTTAACCACTTTTCTTTTGTGAAAGGATATGGAAAAACATCTTTAGATAAAACAGACCACAATGCATCGCAAGTTTCTAAAATAATATTACTAAGTCCAAGCAGATATCGATAGCTCATAGAAATCATTGAATCACCAGAAGCAAGAAATCTATAAAAAAAATATTTATAATATTTTAAATCTTTATTTTGTTTTATATAACTTTGTGCATTGTTTTTTCACTTACCTTAGTGTCATACATAATCTTTCACCAACAGATATTGATTCTCGACATAATGTTTCTTTTGAAATTAATGGTACTACTTTGCATAATAATTCTTCAAACTGAGTTAAATTCATACGAAAATTTCTAAATGTACTTATTTGCCGAGAAATTGTAGATAAAAATACATTATAAAATCCATGTTCATTTATTAATAACGGATTAATCCAAAAACGTTTTTTAGTTTAAGATCGTTTTTTTCTTTTCCAAGTAAGAACAAATGGTTATAAATGTAACTAATCTTCTTCACCTTTCCTTAATATTATTTTTATTTATAATGTTTATGTAATTAATTAGCTATTTATAATATCTATGTTTTTGTAACATTGTTATTTAGAATACTACCAAACTTATCTTGTACCTTGTTCGATACGTGATCACTTTGACGTCGCTTATCGTTGAAAAAATTCAACTACACGTCGCCAGTGATTACATAACGTCATTATAGCGCAGAAAAAAGAGCGATGAGCGATGCATGAAAAGGTACCTTTATGCAAGAGTTTGTGCTGTGGTCATTAAAATGAAACTTTCAGTAAGCCGTAAGATTCAAATGTTTCTCGAGGTGATAGAGCAGTGATAGAGGTGATGGTTGCCTATTTAATAGAAAGATCAAGTTCAATTACTCGCAATGAGCATTAATTATTCTTCTCAAAATCATATTTCGGATTACAAACGAAACGAACAGCAGGAAATGCTGGTCGCCCCACCGTTAGATTTATCGTTTAAAAAGGCTACCACCATGGACGGTACATAAATTAAAGGAATGTCATTTTTTAATTTATTATTTTGCGAGTTGATGGCGCACATTGACAATTTTTTATCGCAAACTGACTCTTATGAGCGTTAATAACTTATTCACAGATGTATCTCTTTGTTTTTCTTTGACAGAATTGATGGAGAAACGTGCACAAATAATACGTACCGGAAAAACTCCGATAAGAACAGTTAAGGATCGTTATATAACCAGTACGTTGTGGTTGAGCAATAATCTACTGAGTTCAATGGAAGGTCTTCAACGTCTCGCGGATAGAGTTCTTGATAATCCTGTGTATCTCAGTTGGTTGGATTTGTCTTTCAATGAAATAAACGAGATTGGAGAAGAAATAGAGAAGTTTACAAACTTGAAGATTTTCTACTTGCACGGCAATAAAATCGCAAATATTACAGATATTTTAAAGCTCAGGAAGTTACAAAATCTCAGGTCATTAACGTTACATGGTAATCCGATAGAAGACATTCCTTGCTACAGGGGTTACATCGTACATCTGCTGCCACAGTTACTCATCTTAGATTTCTCGCCAGTGATTGCTGCTGAAAAAAAAAAGGCGCTGCCCATAAGATTTTTTAAAATGATACAACAACCTGGGATACGAATATAAAATTTATTTTTGTATCATTGAATGCTCTTTTTTTGATATACACTTTCTCTTAATATTTTTATTTCTATAACTTTTTTGTAACATTGTACACCATGTTACTTCTTACTGGAGGTATATGGCAACTTTACATGAAACATAATTACATATGAAATTAATGTTCTTCTAAAAACGATATTTAATTGTTGAATTTAATCTTATAGTAAATAATGATAAGTGATCAAGATGAAGAAAGATGCTTGTAATTTTTGTGGAATCATAAACATTTATATTTTTTGTGCTCGTAAACGTATTTGTTTATAGATCTGTCAGATATTATAAAAATTTATAAAAAGAAATACATGTTACTATATATAGAATATTAAATATATTTTGCTTTTTCCAGATAAATTTCTAGGAACTCATGCAAAACATAAAAAATGCTTTATACATTTTAATATTTAAAAAAAACTTTATCGACCTCATTTAATAATTTTTAATATAAATTATATTCCTATATATAAATAATGTTAAACTTGTGAAAAAGCAATGTATGATACATTATTGATAGCAACTATGCGAAATTCAAGATAATCTGGAAAAACCGAGTTATTTTTTGAAATATACTAAAAGAATTACAATAGGCCTGATAAAGTTCTGCTGTATATTATAAATTTATTACAATAGTGATATTTAAATTATGGTCTACTTTACATCGTGCACTTGATACAGATACTAACTAGTAACTTTCTATCAAATTATTTCAATTTTAGCAATGTATTCAATAATGCACTAAATTGATACAATATGTATCAAAATGATTAATTAAATATACATATCATGTATAATTAACATGTATCGTTGAAATTAAGATAATTCAATATAAAGTTACTAGTTAGTACCCGTATTTAGTGCGCGATATAAACTAAGCCTATGATATCTCACAACATAATGTAAAAGTGCTGACTACACATTAGTATTTAGTGTAATCGTCTACTACGTTTACTACGATGTTTGCTTGATTTCTCCAAATCTCTATCCCGAGATCGACTTCGTGATCTATAACTACGCGATCTTCGTGATGACTTGTGACTACCTGATCGTCTTCGTTGAGTCTTTTTGGGTTTGCTAGATCTACTATGACTGTGACTTCGGGATCTACTTCTGCTATGTCTTTTTCGCTTATTTGAATATTTTGTTTCTTCGCCTCGTGATGGGGAAGTACTTGGAGATTTTGAACGTCTGAAATACATCAAAAGATATTTAAAAGTGTATCAATGATAAGGTTTCTTTTTCTTATTTATAAATATTCATGTTGTAAAATTCAATATAAAATTTTATGAACAATAATATATTGCTCGCATTGTTGATTTTTACAAATCAAATTAGAAAAAGATAGTATGAAACTCTTACTATAACAACTGTATAATTACATGAAGAAAGTACACACTACTATGAAATGTACTATGAAGTATACTAATACGAATCTCTTGACATAATTATTCCGCACTGTGTACGGTATATATGTATATCTTTAAAAATAATTTATAGTACATTTTTTATACATAATATAGTATGCATTTATCTTAATAATTTAAAAGACAATTTAGGCTCTAATGAATAAATTAATAAAATAATAAATGTCTTTAATTGAGCCAATACAAGAAGTCAATGTGTAAATATTATTACAATCTATACAATTGATAACATCAGAAAATTACACAAATATTTCGATCCTAGTTTGGATACTTCTCAGTACGATGATAATTTAATTATTTGTAATTACTTTCATCTCATCAATAATCTTACAAAGTTATTGTTTAACGTTAATGTCTTTATTGGGTGCGTTTCGAAACGCCAATTTCGGTGAAACGGACTATCATATGAGATGACACTTGTGACAGCATCACAATTTAACATTTCGCGTAAACAATGGAATAGTCCATTTCACCGATGCATTACATTATCAAATTTAATAAATGTGATGTGATGCATGATTAGAAATATGAACCATTTCGCTTGTATGGATTGAATATATTTATTCTTATTTGTTGTTTTTACTCGAGTGACACTATCATACCTGGGTGATTTCGTTCTTTCGGGGGCTGCATGTGTGCCGCTGCGACTGATAAATCCACCCCAGGCGTTGTGATGTTTTGGCAACGGTGGACTCGGTGTATGCCCATCAACGTCTCCACCACGCGCCTTGGTTCTGGCCTCTTCATATTGACGTCGCAATTCCTCGACGCGTTTTTCCAATTGTTCAGGTCGTACACGTGGTCGTGAGTAAAGACGCAATATACGTCGACATACGTCTCTGATTGCATATTCACTGACTCTGAACACCGAGAACCAAGCGGGTGTCATTGGTAGAGGCAGCTGCAATTGACGAGCAGCTAAATAAATACACGCGCAAGCCACTGTTTCTGGCTGATAACGCAAAAACACATCAGAACGCAATGAGTCGTTCATATAATTCCAGCTTTGCTGCATTAGCGTGCGATTCTTCTCATATCCCAACACTTGCAAATACATAACTATAATTTTGTGAGGATGTTTTACATGAACGCAGAAACCCAATTCTTTCAACACTCTTCTTTCTGACTTGATCACTTGATTCTTTAAAGCCACATAATTCTGATCGAGAATTACAGGTTGTATTGCTCTGAAATAAATAACAAAAATGAATTCTTTTAATTCTTTCTCTGTTCCTCAATTTTTATGTTTATAACTATATATAAAACCAAAGTAATGAAGCTACTTACTTTTGGCTGGATACTTGTTTTATGTGATTAAAAACGTTAATGACATCCCTGATACGCCTAGGTGCTTCCTCAATTTTGCTGGCTAAGCAGATGCAACCCATTGCAGTTGTTTCCATATTGTGTCTAACTAAAGATTTGCTATAATAAAATCGTTGGAATATTACTTGTCCAGTAGCCATTGCAACCTACGCAAATAAATGTAAAGACCAAAAGGATAATTAAACCATGACATTCTGTAACAAAATTTATGATATATCAACAATATTTAACCCTTTAGGGACACAAACAGAGATATTATTCCATTGCCACACTTTGATTTTGCTGTGCGACACATGTCGACATATATCCAGCGTGCACGTCGTCATTCTCATTTGTCTACATTAGCCACTCTGGAAATCCAGACTCTGGAAATACATACACCTTAAGCTATTTTTGTCAGTTTTGTACTAATTGTAAGTGAACATATAGTTCTGTCCGCAAAGGGTTAAAGTAATAGCAATAGCAAAGCTTTTCATATAAAAAATTAAAGTAGATT
>NW_017304653.1:87960-97984 GCF_001594115.1 Trachymyrmex septentrionalis
AAGTATTGAATTTATAAGATTTAGTAAGACCTATTATTCAAATACTTTTTTAATACAATATACATATATTGTTCCAATAATATTAATTTTTGTATGCGCGCGCGCGCGCGCGCGTGTGTGTGTGTAAAAAATTAAACATATACGTAAACTAATTATTAAACACATAAATGTACAATTAAATTATGCAACAATTTAATTAAAAGAATTAAATAATAGTAATCGTATGTACATTCAAAAATTAAATGTGCAAAATTGAAATAACAATTAATTAATGCAAAAAGACTTGCTTAAGGAAGTAGGTCACACTTTAAGATAAGATTTTCTAAAATATTGAGGTTAGGAAAATTCGAAATAGATTTCGATTGGCGCGCGAAAACCCACCTGCGGTAATTTTAGAAGGATACCGGCTGTCTGTATAAGTTCGCATCCCAGTATCCGCAAGTCCGTTTCGGTTTCCGCATCAAGACCATCCAAATGTGACGGAGTCGAGTTGAACTTTTCCTCAGGCAGGAGACAATTTTGCAACGTCAACACGATCTTGCCGTAGAGTTTCGCGTTCGATGCATTTGTACCTTTCGCCATCGATGTCGTGGAGTTTTCTTTCGCGTTCATCTCGAAATTGCTCGATTAATTCAAAGAGAATCTTGATAAACTGCAGAAACTGCAGTAGCAAGATCAAACAAGATTTTCGACGACGACACACGTAACCTATCTGTATAACAACGCCATTATTGCGTTTGCGCGCCGACCCCAGGCAGTGACCTCTAGTTTCCACTGAAAGTTTAAACCGAATCAAAATGTAAAGCCCATGACATATTCAAAAACGTAAGGCCGTAACACATAAACAGTAAGGAAATCATAAGATTGAATTCGCTACTGGCCTTATGGTTCCTGCACACAGAACACGGCAACGCTTGCCGCGTGGCGGAAGTTATCACACTAACCAATAATTCTATGTTTTTAAGTCGATCTCACCATGCAAAACTTTTAGAAATGATATAATATTATTTCTGCCGCGCAGCAAAGTTGGATTAAGTTCAACTTTTGTCGCGCGGTGGAAAATTATACTATATATCTATTACTTCTGAGCAAATGAGACGTTAATTGGTTATCACGCCAACTTCCGCCGCGAGGCAAGTGTTGCCGCGTTATGTGTGTAAGAGTCATTACGGTCTCTACCGTGATTGGGCAATTCGCTTACTAATTACTTAAAGCCTTACGTTTGTGTATGGGCTTAAGAACCAACCAACTATCAAGTAACAATCGAATATTCCTCTGTTATAGTCGAACAATAGGGGAATGTTCGACTATAGTTGGTTGGTTCTTACATTCTGATCCGGTTTAAACCCTCGGTGGAAACTAAGCCAGTGTTGCAAGCAAAGAGAAACCTATAGTAGAAGATATATCTTGGTGTGCTTAGTTTGCAAGCGTCTCTCACTAAATCTCCGCCGTCTTTATCTATAGCATTGTTCGTTTTGTCTCTCGAGAGCTAGGCACTTATTATAGAAATTTTGATCGGAAACGCGAGATTCCGATCGGCGAGTTTCCGATCGCGATTTTGTTTATGTGTTTTTGCTATTATGGTTTTCGATTGGAATGGACTTTCCGCCTGTTTCTCTAGATCCGGAATGAACCAAACGAGAGGAATGGGAAAATGAATTTTGACGACCAATCACACTGTAAGTCTATAAGAAAAATCAATAGATTCAAAATGTCCGATACTTATAGTGTGAAAATATGACAGCACATAGTTGTGAATAGTCAGTTGAAAGTGGAACTTTATTGAACAATTTTGAGATTCTAATAGCAATCCGCAGAAACAAGCAAGATCGAAACGAATTAATAGATGTATTGGTACACAACTTTTCCGATCGGAATTATTCCGTTTATCCCTAAATGAATTATTATGAAATCTGATTGTTCCTAAACCAATCGGAAAGTTTTCGACATCTCTCGAGCTGTCGAAATGTCGATTCCGATCGTAATGAATTAATGAAAACCAATTAGTAATAATGTGCCAATCGTTTCTTACGTTATATATTAAAAAAAAGATGACTAAATATGATATAAATTGGCTACAGCCAATAAAAAATGTTATACCATATTTTACCATTGTTCCAGCAGCCAATCTTTTTTTTAGTGTAAAAATGATATGTTTTTGGAAATTATATAAAATTACTTCTCTCATGGTACTGTTACTTAAAAAAAATTTATTTGGAGTAAAAAAATAAATTATAACGATGAGAGAGAGAGAGAGAGAGATGTAACGAGTATGTAATTATATCGGCGTAACGGCTTACAAAATTGCATTTATCGCGCATTAAAATGCAATTATTGTTATTAACACTGGTTAGTGAAATATTTTACTTTTATTATAAATTAACAATAATAAACAAAAAGAGCTACTAAATAAAATATATTGTTTATATAGAATATGTGTAAATAAACAAAAAAAATTTGTTAAACTCTGACATTGGGCCTCATTACATGCATATGAATATAATAAAGTCCAAATAAAAAATAAATTAAAAATAACAAAGAAAGTAAACATTTTTTTGTCCAATCATGTTTTTTTTATAAAATTGCATGTAAAATGTGATGTGATAATTTTCTTTATGCATATGTTTATGCGGCTATGTAAATTTAAATGAATGTATCCTAAAACGGGGAGCACAAACTCTTGCATAATGCTTAACACGTAATACGAGGGTCGTTTGAAAAGTCCGTGCAAAGTCACTGCTGATGGCACTACTGGCGCGTATCAAGATTAGATTTAGTTAGTAGCATCTCTTGGAGGAACACACACCAAGTTACAGCCAGATCGGTCTATTTGTTTGTGTTTGGCATTCATTTGAATCGAGGAAGTCGAGTGATTTTCAATAACGCACCAGCTCACACCTCAGCAGTTGTGGTCGCAAAATTAATGGAATTAGGGTTCCAACTCGTCTCACATCCCCCCTATTCTCCAGACTTGGCTCCCTCGGACTACTATTTGTTCCCCAATATGAAGAAATGGCTGGCGGGAAAAAGATTTTATGGAAACGAGGACGTGATTGCAGAAACAAACCCCCCTCGACTTCCTCGATTCAAATGAATGCCAAACACAAACAAATAGACCGATCTGGCTGTAACTTGGTGTGTGTTCCTCCAAGAGATGCTACTAACTAAATCTAACCTTGATACGCGCCAGTAGTGCCATCAGCAGTGACTTTGCACGGACTTTTCAAACGACCCTCGTATATGAGAAAATGTACCAATCCTTCGTTTCCTTCCTTTCCATGAAATAAAGAACTCTGATTGATTGGATTTCTTATGTCTTATGTGTTATGCGTTATGCAAGAGTCTGTGCTCCTTGCTTAATACATATTTAACTCATACCAAAGCAAACATTGGACATTTTATTGAGTTTAGTTATTTTTGCTGCGTCGTTATTGATCGTTATTAATTTATTTCTTCTGTTCCTTTTTTTTCGCTTACGTTTATTCCGATCTAGAGAAATAAGGGCCATTCCACACAACTTGCATAACCGCATAAATATATGCATATAGAAAATCATCCAATCGTATTTTATGTTTGTCTTTATGACAGAAATGTGATAGATAATGTGATTAGATAATTTTCTTTATGCATATAATTATACAGCTATGCAAATTTATGTGGAATGGCCCTAAGTGAAAAACTCATTCCGCTCAAAAATCATAACAGCAAAAATGCATGAATGGAATCGCAGTCGGAAACTCGCCAATCAGAATATCGCGTTTTCGATCGGAATAATCAGACAGTTTAGCTACAGCACTTCAAAAATCAGTAATAGGCTTATTCGACGCCTGAAATGAATGAATCTGTCAAAGAAAGCATCGTTCTGCCGCGCGAACAGAGATTAATTGTTAAAGTTGACAGATATTCAAGTTAGGAAATCTGTCACATTGATGGTATAGAGGATTACACAAATTCTGTTCAATAAACACAAATTTTCTGCTATAAAAACAAATTCTCTGTATTAAAAACAAAAATTTTCTGCTTTAAAAACATGTCGAAGTGTTGGAAATCTTTCAGATCGACTCGGATACAATCGAAATGTCCGTATTGTCAATAACTTATCTAGAAATATCTAGGAATAAAAAGAATAATTCCGATCAAAATCCATTCCAAACATTTCCATAATAGCCCTCCTATTATCCCTACTCGGGGTCTCTCCGAATGAATCCAGCATACTTGAAATGTAGGATTCACACTACATGCGACGTCTGACATTTATCATAACAATGAATGTTAGGGACGCGATTCCGTAACTGTCTTTACACGCCTATCAACAGTTGTCGATGTCATTGCCCAGATATTTTATATGGTGAAAAAGCTACGCAACGACACTAACAACTATTCGGTAGGCGTGTAGGCCTCGTCTACAATCAAGTCGGCTGACGGATGTCGTTAGTCGTAAAAAATGGGATCTGATCAAGGCAAACGACATCCAGGCCCCAGCAGTCGACATCGATAGCTAACACGAAAAATGAAGATTAAGGGCATGCACACAACATACGACACCTCGACTGATTGTAGACCAGGTCGTAATGACAGTTATGGAATCGCGCCCCAGATGTCGTATGACGGATGTTGTATGTAGAGTCTAATAAGAGCCAAGTCAAGGGCCACCGATTTCTGATTGATCAGATTTCGAGTCTCTTAAGGTCCGATTGCACCAACATTACTTTGATTTTAAATGAGGCTTAAAATTCTCTCTGTCTCTTTTTCGCTTTAAAACAGAGGCCTAATTTCCACCAAGGATTTAATCCAAATCAGAATGTAAGAACTAACCAACTACAGTCGAGCATTTCCCTGTCGACTATAACAGGGGAATGCTCGACTGTAGTTGGTTGGTTTTTACATTTTGATCCGGACTAAATCTTCGATGGAAATTAGGCCAGAGAGAGTCTTAAGTTTCGCTTAAAGTCAAAATAACGTTGGTGCAACCGAGCCTTAAACGCAGTTATACTTGCATATACATATTTGCACATACTTTCGATGTGGTAGTGAATCTGTGAATTGATGTGAGCACTGTTTTATGATGTAGAAGGCGCGAACGCGCGAAATCGGATTATCAACTGTCACCATAGTGGAATTGTGCTGTTTCCGATTACCGACCGGTACCGGACACCTGGCAATGGCATCCGGTCTTATATCTTAACTCTTAAGAGTCCTCTACATAGAAATTGTAGACCGTCTTGAAATCTTAAGTCGTAGGAAACCAACCAATCACAATTGAATATAAGAAGAATACTTCATTAGAATTGGTCAATTTCCTACGACTTAAGACTCTATGACCGTCTACAACTTCTATATAGAGGACCCTTTACTAGAGGAACTCTAGTCGTATGTAGGGAACAGCGTTTTCAATGCGCACCGAGTGGGAGAAGCCTAGAGATTCCTATAACTTGCGAGTTGCCTACGAGCAGCGCTTCTTATGAACAGACTTTTAATGACGTCCGTCCTAGAATCATAGCACAGTATATACAGTAGCGCAACTCTCCTGATTTTATATTGGCCAAAACAGAGTGCGCATGCGTGAAATAAATAAGTTGCCCCGCCTTTTTTCTTCCTTTTTTTATTGTTCTCTCTCTTTCTCTCTCTATTTAAATAAGCATTTCAATGTTCCACTTAAACATTTGTCTTTCAAGCATACATGGTTCAGAGTAGAAATTTAGAGAGAAGTATTACGTGCATTGTCCATTTGGTGAAATGTTGTGTGAGAAATCTCGTGAGATTGGTCTAATTTTTATGAAAAAGTGATAAAGTGAAAAAATGAACAAAAGTAACATAAAAAGAGCAAGAAAAGTTTCTTTTTATTTATTGTATTTTAAACTTATTTTTTGGACATACGATATGTATAAATTTCTTTTATATTAACTTTCTCATAACATTTTCATAGATATATAATTACATAATATTTCTTTATACAAATATACATTTTTAAATACAATACGAGGTCTGGCTATTAAATAACGAGACTGCTTATGAAAAAGAGTTTTATTTTAAAAATTATTCTACAATGGAATGCTCCCCTTCAATGTACTCCCCTCCCCTTGCCACACACCGTTCCATTCGTTTTTTCCATTGGTCAAAGCAATGCTGGAAGTCTTCTTTTGTAAGAGCATTTAGGAGCTCCGCCGATTTTCGCTTCACCTTTTCCATCGACTCGAACCGGGTTCCTTTTAAGGCAGACTTGATCTTCGGAAACAGGAAAAAGTCACAGGGTGCTAAATCAGGCGAGTACGGCGCGTGTTCGAGCACTGGAGTGCCTCTAGCGGCTAAATAACGCTTCACAGACAGCGCGTTATGGGCAGGTGCGTTGTCCTGGTGTAAGATCCACGACTTGTTTTTCCACAACTCCGGCCGTTTCTTACGAACTCGCTCTCGCAGTGTTGCCAAAACTGTCAAATAGTAAGTTTGGTTTACAGTTTGACCCTCTGGAACCCATTCAGTCATCACGATGCCGTTGATGTCGAAAAAAACGATTAGCATGGCTTTAAATTTTGATTTCGACATCCTTGCTTTTTTCATTCTTGGCGATGCAGGAGTTTTCCAGTGCATGGATTGCCGCTTAGTTTCAACATCGTATTGGAATATCCAGGTTTCATCGCAAGTGATGATGTTTTCCATCAATTCAGGCTCTTCATCTAACCTCTCAAGAAAATCTGAGCAGATCTGTTGACGGACGAGCTTTTGGTCAGGGGTCAAATTTTTTGGGACCAACTTCGCACAGACTTTCTTCATGTTTAATTCGTCATGTAAAATTTTTCTGACAGTTTCTTTATCGGCGTTTACAGTCTCAGCAATTATCCGAATGCTCATACGACGATCTCCGCGCACAATTTCATTGATTTTGGTCACTGTTTGCGGAGTTGAAACAGAGACAGGTCGATCTGGACGTTGGTCATCTTCGGTGCTCTCTCGGCCTTCAGAAAACCGTTTATACCATTCGAAAACACGCGCACGAGATAGAGAATTCTCACCATAGGCCTCTTTCAACAACTTATAGCACTCAGTCGGAGTTTTTTTTAATTTAACGAGAAATTTCACATTGATCCGTTGCTTGTGTTTCTCGTCACACATTGTTATTGGCACGAGAAAAAAAACAAGTTCGTTTCTGACCTCTATAGAAAAAATACTACTATTGCGACAAAAACGTGTTTTCGTACTGGAATAGTAAACACTTCCAGCTATCCAACGCTGCATTCGTTTCCCACCCTACTCCTCTAGGACGCCTTCTGCGAGCGCAGTCTCGTTATTTAATAGCCAGACCTCGTATATTTACAATTTATTTTTATTAATATTCATAAAGTTTAAATTATTTCATCGCAATATTAGGTTTATTCGCGTCGCATGCTCTAATATGCTCCTGTTACGTCCAAGCTGCGCATATATGGAACTGAAGGAGTGAACGCAGGAATCGAATTATTAGACCAATTTAGTCGTGTCCAGGCTCCGAACTGCAAGGGAGCAATGGGGAAGGACCGACGCAAATCGGGAGGCATTTTGCTTCGTCTTGAGGCTCCTAACGAGCCGGGGATCGAATGGAGGACAAAGTGGAAACCTCAATTCGTGCTCCGCTAAATGGACACACGAGTTGGACGTACTTTTAATTTAAAGGATCCCAAACTGGGTCAGTGTGCCGGGAGGGCGCACTTTAACGCCAAATGTGCCAGTACGTCCGTATGCCATGGCTTTCGATCATGGAACTTAATCCAAGTGACCGGGGAGAGGGCGAAGTGCAGCCGCGGGAGAGCTAATGAATACAAGGAGAGGTTTTATTTAAATAAATTAACAACCAAGAGTTTAATTTAATAAATCTATCATAAAAGACAATATTTGATGATATAATACATTTTTCTTAAGTAATAAAAATATAATTTTTAGTTCTCTATTCTAAAAATATATGTATGCATTTATGTATGTGTGTGGAAAGTATCGTGTGGTAGAAGAGAGAAGTTACGGAGAGGTTAGTGAAAGAATAAAGAGAGAAGGAGGTTTTGGTGAGTGGATTGGAGAGGGTTCGGCCTGATTTTCCTCAGATGATAATATTAACGGAGGCGGGGAGGGGGAGGACACGAACATGATTATAATGTGAACGGACTGCAATGTTTTTATTTTCTTGTACATAGGAGGTCAAAAAAGGAGAAAGAAAGAAAGAAAAGAATAAAAATAAAATAAAAACAAATGAATAATAAAAAGAGACAAAATGAAATATTAAAATAAATTACCGAAAAAAAAGCGAGGAGGGAGCCAGAGAATAGAGGTATACTGACTTACTACTGAGATGCTTATCGTTGGAGGTCTTCCGGCCAGGATGTGCAAGGCTGATGATGTTTCTTTAGCACTGACTCTACTGAAGGGAAAGGGCTTCGAGAATCAGATGAAGCCTTTTTCAAAGGTCCTGACAACTATAGCCTCCCAAAATTAAAAAAAAATCACCCTGAGGACCGCAGAACTGCGATTATACTAATCGCTCCCGATTACTGAGATTCGGATTGATGGAATAGATTTCGTTAACTAGTAGTAGGATTTTTCTTTGCTCTCGGATTGGTCAAGATCTTGGGGGAGGGAAGGATGTTGACCGGAATCTGTAGTGTGGAAGTGTTCTTCAAAATTTTACGATCTTAAAATTTATGGGAAAACGCACGTGCAGTGCGTCAAGCAGGCGCACGTGCATCGTCGCCACGAGACCATCCAGAATTTACCCCTGCCTCTTCTTAGATTTTGTGATCACGGACTCGTGAGAATCGTCCGCGATTTGACCGTAAAAAAAAGTATCTTGGCGTCGGTCTTATGCTTCCAATGGCATATTTATTATTAATTTCGCAGTGTCTTAGAGGCACAGACTCGGTGTCTTTTTGGTCCCATCGCTCGTGCACACGTATTTTTAGTTTATCTCGAAATGACAGATACTAGATTCTTCGTTTTAGTTTTTAGTGTGGAAAAAGAAAAATTTTTAGTGTTCTCTCGACTATAACGCTCCACTGTGCGTTATTCGCAGCTGTCTTTTTATTTCAACAAATTCCAGATCTCCACGAAAGAAAAGAGTCGTGAGAGTCCGCTGAACGTAACACTCCAATATGTTCCTACAATAGCACTTACTCACTTCGACGAATTCGTTGGATTACGATGCGAATAAATCTAGTGAGTCTTGCGAGGAATTTTGATAGAGTAAAACAAGGCTCTGCAAAATTTGCACTTCTCGGCCGATTTTCGAGAGGCTCCGCCTCCCGCTACTCCTCTCACCGCTCGCCCCATGCGCAGTCCAAATGCCACTCAACGTTTAGCAGCGTCTAACGTTCAAAGACATGAGGTGCACGGGGCGCTCGCTTTGGGCGCCCACGCTGTGAAACAAACTTTATTCTATCTTTTTTTCGTTTATTATACAATTAAGGAAGAATGAAGCAATGGATAAGCACTCAAAACGAATATATTCAATAAATTTTCAATAGTTTTCTACGTCACCCTTGAGGTACTATTTTTGACGCGTTTTTTTTAAGTGGTATCCCTATAGACCTAATAGGCCTAGTCCACTGATAAAAATTATAGATTGTACGACCAAGTAATTAAACACAAACAAAGTAAAATGAAAAATACTTATTCTGAATTTCAGAATCTTTTATTGGCGAGATCAAAAACGTCGATTTGCATATTACACGTAGACGAGGCAAAGAATCATTGCTCAAGGTAGAACGTCTTTCATTTTAAGCTTCATTTTTGAAAAGGATGTCTCACATAAATACGAGGTCTGGCTATTAAATAACGAGACTGCTTATGAAAAAGAGTTTTATTTTAAAAATTATTCTACAATGGAATGCTCCCCTTCAATGTACTCCCCTCCCCTTGCCACACACCGTTCCATTCGTTTTTTCCATTGGTCAAAGCAATGCTGGAAGTCTTCTTTTGTAAGAGCATTTAGGAGCTCCGCCGATTTTCGCTTCACCTTTTCCATCGACTCGAACCGGGTTCCTTTTAAGGCAGACTTGATCTTCGG
>NW_017304653.1:98265-100116 GCF_001594115.1 Trachymyrmex septentrionalis
ATAGGCCTCTTTCAACAACTTATAGCACTCAGTCGGAGTTTTTTTTAATTTAACGAGAAATTTCACATTGATCCGTTGTTCGTGTTTTTCGTCACACATTGTTATCGGCACGAGAAAAAAACAAGTTCGTTTCTAACCTCTATAGAAAAAATACTACTACTGCGACAAAAACGTGTTTTCGTACTGGAATAGTAGACACTTCCAGCTATCCAACGCTGCATTCGTTTCCCACCCTACTCCTCTAGGACGCCTTCTGCGTGCGCAGTCTCGTTATTTAATAGCCAGACCTCGTATCTCGCTGTTCTTAGTGTTTATACTCTTAATATGACGTTTATCCTTCGTCGCAAACTCGCCATTGAACGCGGTGTTCACTTTTGCACTACCATGTCTTTCTACAGCGTCTCGCACACGCTCGAGCACTATTTCTCTCGCGTCTTCCAAAAACCGTTGCGGCTCGATGTGATTAGAGTTTATCACCGTGCCTGTCAATATACGACTTTCGAACGCTGTTTCGATCTCGCGCCATCGAAGTCCATATCCAGCACCCACATGCACGAATCGTCCACGAACCGAATCCTTCAAACTCTCGAGCCTTGCGATACATGTGATCTGATTGTCTCTTGCCGATCGATAATCGCAGACGTTTGGCATGAACGCTGTTCTTCCAGAGATTCTATGAACTCGTCGCATCATTGTTCCCATGCGACGTATTCTTCTCTGGTATTCAGCTGGGTCGCTTGCTCTATCAAATCGCGCTCCATATTATCACTTGCATTGACTAATAACGCGGTGCGTCTAAATTCTTATTTTATATTATTTACTTTGGTCAAGTGACATTTGTATCACATTACATTGATGATGATGTTACCGCTCGAACATGTTGTGACATGTCGTACCATGTCGAATGTTCGTAAAAAATCTGGTCACGTGATATGTACACTATTTGACAACGTCGCAATTATCAATGCGCATTTATCAAAGTGCACGTATATATGTATAAACGTACGTATTTGTTATTACATAAATAGAAAAAAACTTTGTGAGCTAAAATCTTTTCTTTAAGTACCGCCATTTATTCAATTTTCAACTTTTTGCTTACTTTTCAGGTTCATTGAATTTGTAATTTAATAAAAAATATGTTCTCTCTCGCATCTGCGTCGTCTCTCAGCCTTCCCACTGCTATTGTATGCTACCGATTTACTACTTATCCACTATTATTCAGTTTTGTATTCAATATTAATGTATCTTAAATTTATACTACGATATGTTACGTTTTTTTATTCTGTAATCTTCTGTAACTTTCGTACTATTATATATTGTAAATTTATTGATCGGTTTGGCGCTTTTTTACTCTCATTTTCTAGTAGGAGTTAGAACAGCAGACTTTGCTGATGCCTCACCATTTGGTGCACCTGTACACTTAATTTTTCTCGCTTAACCCTGTAGTCGTCATAATTTTTGTTATTTTGTAAATAATGCAAAAATAAATTAAATTAAATTAAAAATTAAATTAAATTAAATACTGTGTTAGCATAACAACCGCTAGTCTCGGGGAAGGAAAACACAGCGCGTCCTCGGGTTGCGGATAGAGGAAAAGCCTCGCTATCTCGGTTGAGGTTAGCTGCGAATAAATTGAATAAGCAGTCGCGGACAGCCGATTGGAATGGTCCTCCTGTTTGGGGGTTGGGCGTGGGTTTGATAAGCTCACACCGTGAAACGACTTTATCTAGAAACAACCAAAACTCGCCATGGATTCTTCTGGGGTAAAATTTTCCGGAGGTAAACTAGTCCCCCGTTCGGATCTCCGGGTGGGGACTACCTCGGGGAACTCATGTCGTATAAAGTCAAAAC
>NW_017304653.1:104771-109516 GCF_001594115.1 Trachymyrmex septentrionalis
TCAAATCCGGAACAAAAATCTTTTATAAATAAAATTAATATTTCCTGTAATTAAGGTAATTAAATTTTATAAAATACATGTAAAACCAAAAATAATAAAAAAGAATAATAAAAAGAAGGACTAAATTAATAATGTATAATTGTATAAAATATATTTAGAAACAATATAGCTAATGTCACGAATTTACCGTTGTATCAGTGAAAAGTTTATGATTGATCACAATAATGAGACAGAACTATATTGCAACAATTTAACTAATCCTATTGTAACAATAAATTATTGTTGTTATTAAGCAAGAATTTGATATTGTAGCAGTGAATATAGACTGTGCAAACGTTCAAAGAAATAAAGTATTTATTTTTATCTAAGGTATCAGTTGACCAACAATATTGTCTTTTATACCTTTTATATCTTTTATACTAAAAAAGATATCATAACGTTTTTTAACCTTAAAGATATGCGAGGAACGAATTCTTTGCAATTAGAATATGGTGTACGTCTGTATGCAAACATATTATTCGTTATAATATTATTCTGTGAAA
The DNA here is from genome assembly GCF_001594115.1 of Trachymyrmex septentrionalis. NCBI lineage: Eukaryota > Metazoa > Arthropoda > Insecta > Hymenoptera > Formicidae > Trachymyrmex > Trachymyrmex septentrionalis. The sequence continues at coordinate 105,314 of NW_017304653.1, forward strand.
AACTAATACTATATTTATAAAGATAAAATTCCACATTAAATACACTGCCTAAACTCATTTTTTAAAAGAGAATGACAACAGACAGACTTTATTGTCACTGATGCTGATCCCTTAAATATAAAAAAGATTCGATATCGTCAAAGTGCATTCTTATATATGTGTTATTGCATAATTTAATGTAGGCTTGATGGCAATTACACTAAAAATTAACTCGCATATTTGTAAAGATAGATAGAATTCTACATTGAATACGAGAGTGGTCCCAGAAGTACCCGACCTGACGTACAGATGGCGGTTATTGTATAAAAAAAATTACTGTAGGGAAAGCACCAACTTTCTAAAGCTTAACTATAAAGTTTGAAGACGCTACGTTGTTCAGTATTTGTTTGGCAGCCATCAATAGTGGACGATCTCGGTGAATTTGCAAAGATGGAAAAAATTGGTCATCGTTATGTGATACAATACTTTCATTTGAAAGGTCTTAGCCCAACTAATATCAAAGCCGAGCTGGATTCTACTCTGGAGGAGTCTGCTCCTTCGTTTACAACAGTAAAATATTGGGTGGCAGAGTTTAAACGAGGCCGTACGAGCTGCGAAGACGAACATCGCAGTGGTCGACCAAGTGAGGTGGCCATTCCAGAAATGGTGAAGAAAATCCACAAAATGGTATTGGGTGACCGTCGATTGAAAGTGCGCGAGCTAGCAGACATGGTAAACATTTCAAAAAGTGCTGTACATCGCATATTGGCTGAAAATTTGGAGATGAGAAAGCTGTGCGCAAGATGGGTGCCGCGCTTGCTCACAATCGAACAAAAGCAGCGTCGAGAGGATGTTTCAATCGAGTGTTTGGCGATGCAACAAAGCCGAATTTTTGCGCTGATTCACCATGGATGAAACATGGGTCCACCACTTCACACCTGAAACGAAGGAACAGTCAAAGCAATGGACTGAAAAGGGGGAATCGGCTCCGAAGAAAGCAAAAACAGTTCCATCGGCAGGCAAGGTCATGGCGTCAGTTTTCTGGGATGCGCGTGGCATAATTTTCATTGATTACCTTCAGAAAGGAAGAACAATCAATGGCGAGTATTATGCGAACTTATTGCAGCGTTTGGGTGATGAAATCAAGGAAAAACGGCCACATTTGGCGAAAAAGAAAGTGTTGTTTCATCAAGACAATGCACCAGTTCACACATCCATTATCGCGATGGCCAAAATCAATGAGTTAAAGTTCGAATTGCTTCCCCACGCACCCTATTCGCCAGATTTAGCCCCCTCGGATTATTTTCTCTTTCCAAACTTGAAAAAATGGCTCGGTGGTAGAAGATTTACCAACAATGAAGAGGTGGAGTCTGCGGTTAATGGCTATTTTGAGGAGTTCAACGGTTCTTACTATAAACAGGCCATCGAAGCTATTGAACATCGCTGGGAAAAGTGTATCGAGCTAAAAGGAGACTATATTGAGAAATAAAGATATTTTTTCCCAAATTTTTTTGTGTTTTCTTTGTTGTAGGTCGGGTATTTCTAGGACCACCCTCGTACACCATCCGAAAGAAAAAAATAAAAAATAAATGATATATAAAATTAATAAAATAGAAAACGCACGAAAGAGAGCTCTAAGCAGTCATCGCAGTCATCGTATCAAAAAACATCTGTGAGGATATTATACTTTAAACGTTAAATAAGAATTGTATATTTACGTTAGTTTGTGTGTTAATAATTAATAAGTAATATTGCTCGTCAATAATGCATTTCAGTCGCAATACAAAGAACTTGGATTTCGAAACGTGCTTACTCGCAGTAATACATGGTGTATCAAGCATAAGACATAGCAGATGTATAAATATTTCAAGATGTGTGATTCGAAGTTTGACGATTAAGTAAATTTAAATCTTCCTACATGTCATTGTACGATTCATGGTGTTACTGATGGAACATACAACAAAGCTCATCTACACATAGACATTGTGGAACATATATTACTTCAATGTCATAAAATGTAATTATGATCAATCTATATTAAACTAAGTGAGAGACAGTAAGTTTATTCAATTTCTATAAAATTTTGTTTATACATTTTATGTACTTTTCTAAGGTCTATTTACATGTTTTCTATTTTTTACAGCGCATCTTCTCATACATCTTCGAAACCTCGCTACATACCTCATATCTTGATGAGGAGATATGTATTGACGGTGCAGTTAAATTCTTGAACATCGGAATCGTTGTAGGACCTACGTCTCATGTAGAAATTGCGATCAGCGACAATCGAGGCAACCGCATAATTCTACCTCATGCTACGTGGAAGGCGTCCATCGAGAGGCGTACAGATATTGAGCGATTAATGCAATCAACTGTCCCATCATCATCATCATCATCACCGATTCAAGATCTGAATGTAGAACTTGTTAAAGTATGTGATACGAAAAACGTAAAATTGTCATTGTACGTATATGATTATATATACTCGTACATGCTTGTACATGAAACCAATAATCGTATTCTTCTTATTTAAACTTGAGCAATGTGCCGAGCATGTGTACTACAAACTAAGTCAATGTACGCACGGTGTTAGTGAAAAATTCAAATATTTTGTATCATTTTTAAAACAAAATTGTATTACTAGTAAATGTGATGCTGCAAACACTTTGCACAAAATTTATGATCAAAATTCTATTATAGAATGTGAATTAATGGTCTTTGATTTAAATTATATTGTACATGATGCATTAAAAATTAGATAAATAAATTTATATTAAAAAATATACATATTTCTTTGATTGAAATTTATCTTTTCTCTAATCTCTTTATCATTCCTTCTTCATATCTTCGTGATAATAAATTACTTAATAAGAAAGCGCGTCCGGCTAATCGATTTATACCATTAAAATATTATTAAAATTGTACTCGTATTATTCTATTGCATCATAAAAGTCATAAAATGAATATCTTTTTAATAAAATCGCGTGCGAGAGAGAATATATATCAACAATTTGTGACTATTATACGCCAAAATTATATTAACAATAAATGTGATATATTAAATGATTGCGTGAAGTTTATGATGAAATTTCAATCATGGAGTGTGAATTAGTAATGTGCGCTTCAAATGAAATTGTATACACTGCGTTACATTTAAAGTAAGAAATAAATTAATGTTTTATAAAAATGTATAATATGATATTTAAATATATTACTTTTTTAAATTATTTTTTAAATTATTTTCAGTCTCCTTTCTCCCTGCCTCTATTCGGTGGTTTAAAATTATATTTGATAAGAAGGTGTGCAATTTTTTGTTACGTGGAGATCGTCCTGAGAGATCATCGCAGGCACGAACTGTCGCTGTCTCTCGAAACCTGAAAGAGTCTCTACGAGCAGCGATGGAATATTTACAAGATGCTTCGAAACGAATACAAGGACAATTTTAAAGTGTTGGATCGTCAGAGTTTGTATGTTGAACGATGCTATGCTCGTACGTCTCGATTCTTCGTCCGTACGCATTACGATGACCGAAACGACGCTACGCCGTATGTTTGACTTTGACGGTGTATCGATGTAACGTTCGAACGATTAGCCCGTCGATACGATTGATACAAAGTATAAGCGATTTTCCAATATCACGTCTGAAAACGCCATACGTGACAGCGGCTTCTTCAATGGATGTCAACTTATCGATTGCGAGCTATTAGCTTCAGTTTTTAATACATACGAAAAAAACACAATGTAATAAGATGTGAATAAAAAATTTTCGTCCACATTATTTTATATTGTATATATACTTTATTTTACTCTCCATCTGTCCATCCATTCTATACCTCGACATACTATCACACTCTGTTTATATAAACACTTGCCAACGCTTCTTTTTTGCCGTGTCATGAATCATGTACGTATGCATGCATGTACGCATGTATGTACGTATGTATTAACGTATGTATAGGTCTGTTCAAAAAGTATCGCGAATTTTGTGTTTTTCAAAAATTATTTATTTATTCATGAATATCTATTTTGTCCCCTTCAAAGTAATCCCCATCAGATATTATACACTTGTGCCAACGTTTTTTCCAATCCTCGAAACACTTCAAAAAATTATTTTTTGTGATCTTGTTCAGCTCCTCCTTCGATGCCGTCTTTATCTCCTCAATCGTAGCGTAGCGTCGTCCTTTCATGGGCCTCTTCAGTTTCAGGAACAAGAAAAAGTCACAG
>NW_017304653.1:109580-111044 GCF_001594115.1 Trachymyrmex septentrionalis
TGCCACAGTCAACATTCGGAATGCGTCCGCGCACTTAATTTTGTTTTTCACACAAAATTTGATACAGATTCTTTGATCCATTTTTTGGAATAGGCAAAAATCGAAGACGAGCCAAAACACGTACAAGCAAAGCAGCTGTCAAAAATTAACTGAACATTCAAAATGGCCGAACTTGTCGGCATAAGTGAGAGACATGAGTACCAACATAACGCCACAAAAAAAATCGAAAATCATATATACGTAACCCGCGGAAATTCAAAATTCGCGATACTTTTTGAACAAACCTCGTATATGTATGTATGTATGTACGTACGTACGTATAAACGTATGTGCCTATCCGTGTAAGAAAAAAAGGAAAACAGGTGTGAAAGTAAACGTGCAGCGTGAACTTTCAGCAATTCGATGGGCCGCAAATAATCGCAACTATATTATAAAGAGTGCTGCAACGATATAAACGATAACTTTTCTCGTGATGGCACTTATGATCTAAATTGTTTTCTATACAACTGCCGCCTATAGATAAATCCCGGAGTCTCGCTACAGCAAAGAATACTTTTCAACGTCAGTCTTGTTCACGTCTTGTCCGTGCGCAAGACATATTATTATTGTGAGTGATTTTTTTTCAACGCTAAATGGTAGAATACTTTTGCACGTTGTATGCAAAGTGATTAAGTAAAGTAATACTTTTTACAGTACAGCTTATATTATAATATGGGTGATAAAGAACTGCAAAAGGAAGAGACTGCCTCCTTTTCCTCCTCTTCCTCTTCAGTTTAACATAATAATAATACTATCACACTTGATCTGACTCAGTTACATGTGAGTCAAATAGAATTATTTCATCGCCTCATTAAGATTGCTGATGAGGTGGATGATCTTACTCAATTGCGAATAGACAAAAATGAGTTCGACTGCCTCATCGGCAATCTCAATGAGGTGGTGAAAGAAGAGGAAATGGAAGAGGAGAGCGTCTCCGCTGGAATCCTGGAGGAGAGCGTCTCCGTTGGAGTCCTGGAGGATCCCTCTCCTGCTTCCCCTCTGGAATATCCTAGCGCCCTGACGATCGGGCTGGAGGAGGAGGAAGAATAAGAATCAGAGGAGAATGAGGGGAAGGGTGTAGAAAAAATAAGAATATTTTATTACATATACGAGGTCTGTTCAAAAAGTATCGCGAATTTTGTGTTTTTTTTTAAATTATTTATTTATTCATAAATATCTATTTTGTCCCCTTCAAAGTAATTCCCATCAGATATTACACACTTGTGCCAACGTTTTTTCCAATCCTCGAAGCACTTCAAAAAATTATTTTTTGTAATCTTGTTCAGCTCCTCCTTCGATGCCGTCTTTATGGCTTTATGGCTCGTGCGGCAGCTTCCATTGGGATGAGCTTTGGTTTCCACGTCATAACCATAAACCCATGATTCGTCAACAGTTATGACCCTCTGGAGCAAATTTGGGTCGTCG
>NW_017304653.1:111813-112587 GCF_001594115.1 Trachymyrmex septentrionalis
TATATATATATATATATATAAAAGTATATATGTGTGATGGCGGCAGCGGCGGTGGATGACGAAAAAAATAAGAAATTGTTTATATAACCAATCGATCTGAGTCCTTTAACAGCGATGCTGCCGGGACCTTCCCGCGCCTTTTATAGATATTTTTAAAAAAGCATTTAAATCAGTGATGGGAGATGACAAGAATTCGTCTGCTTTGTGCGCATACGTAAAATGACGTGGCAGCTCGATCCAATAATGGAACATACGGGTGCTTTTGGAGTTCCGGTACATCTGAGTGACTAACCGTTAAATTAAGAGAGACAATCTCAAATTTTAACACTTTGTCCCGCTTTACAACCCGTTCTAAATTTTATCTTAAATTAAGGTTATAGTAATGAATTATTCCTCTTTTTACCTCTTAGGTACTGTATGTCATTATAGTGACTTTCTCGAATGTTATCTCTCCGAACGATATATTGATATTCATATGATAAATCGGTTGCAGACGTAATAAAAGACAAAATTTATTGGGAGTATAAATAAGTTCCCGCCGTTTGACAAACAATGGCGCTACCAGTATGTTATAGTTAAAATTGTCAGCTGTAAAACGTCATATCGTAAGGTTGGACATCTGGCAAGAACATAACCTTGAAATATTAGCGATTTTGCATCAGCATCTTATATCTTTTTTCGTGCGAAAATGTCGAGTTTTGAGCCGAATAAGCATCATTTGCAGGAACTTTTGATTTACTTCTTTAATTTGAAGAAATCTGCAGCTGAGGCGCA
>NW_017304653.1:112687-114084 GCF_001594115.1 Trachymyrmex septentrionalis
CTTGCACTTACATTAGGAGTGACTCAACCAGCAATTTCACATCGCTTAAAATCGTTGGGAATGATTCAAAAGCAAGGAAATTGGGTTCCATATGAACTGAAGCCGAAAAACGTTGAACGCCGATTTTTCACATGTGAAATGCTGCTTGCCAGACATAAACGAAAGGGTTTTTTTCACCGTGTAGTGTTTCATCACTGGTGATGAAAAATCCACTACGATAACCCAAAGAAGAAGAAATCATGGGGACCACCTGGCCATGCTTCAACACCGACAGCCAAGCCGAACATTCATGAGAAAAAGCTCATGTTGTGTATTTGGTGGGATCAGTTAGGTGTCGTTTATTATGAGTTGCTCAAACTGAACGAAACCATTACTGGGGCTCTCTACCGAACATAATTGATGAGATTGAGCCGAGCACTTAAGGAAAAACGCGCCCACTACTACTCCAGACACGACAAAGTTATTCTTCTGCATGATAATGCTCGTCCACATGTTGCGGCGCCGGTCAAAACCTATTTGGAAACACTCAATTGGGAAGTTTTACCCCACCTGCCGTATTCACCAGATATTGCTCCTTCTGATTACTACCTGTTTCGATCGATGGCGCATGGCCTGTCTGAGCAACACTTCACATCATATGAAGATACCAAAAATTGGGTCGATTCGTGGATAGCTTTAAAAGATGAAGCGTTTTTCCGACGCGGTATCCGTATGCTGCCAGAAAGATGGGAAAAAGTAGTGGCTAGCGATGGACATTACTTCGAATAAAACATTAGGTACCGTTCTTTCACAATAAATGCCCAATTTTTGATAAAAAACGGCGGAAACTTATTTATACTCCTAATATTATTCATAAACACACTATGTATCTTTAATAAAAACCTTCCTTTTCTTCTTACAATTTTTTTAATATCGTTATTAGGGATCTTATAATACCATGAAATGTGTATGTCAATTAAGACTGCTCAGCTTTACGCATGTGCACAAAGTTTCTTAAAGCATACGAATTCTTGTCATCTCCCATCACTGATTTAAATATTTATATCTTTTAATAACGCTTTTACTTATAAGATTTACCTAACAGCTAAAATTTAACAAAAGGTAAAACAATTGGTCCTTAATGATTTATATTTTAAATTATTTTAAGTTTCGAAATAGATTTCTATATTTATAATTTGACATGTCATGTATTTTAATATATGTCTATATACTCGTATATTTTAATATATATTATTGCATTATTTATGTAATCAATCGACTGGCTGTGGCGGCGGTGGCGGTGGCGGTGGATGAAAAAAATAAGAAACGCATTGTTTATATAATCAACCCCGACCGGAGTCCTATGACAGCGATGCCGCCGGGACTTCCCGCGCCTTCCCCCCCCCCTCCCCCCTACG
>NW_017304653.1:114184-117015 GCF_001594115.1 Trachymyrmex septentrionalis
GTACTCCCCGCGCCTTCTCCCCCGCGCCCATGACTATCCTCCGCGTCCGCGCTTTTCTCTAGCCCCATAGGTTAGAACCGGCCCTATACAACTACTTTTGTTTACTTTTAGAAAAAATCCGAAAAAAATAATGTTTTTGTAATAATGTTATGTTTAGTATCGATTAGTACTTTCTTATTAAATGTTTCTTTTATAACTATCATCTAAATGTATGAAAATTCTAATAATGAACCAATCGCAAAAGTGTGATGATTAATATAATTATAGGATGATATCAATATAATTTTATAGTTCACAAATTAAAAAGCCTTTATATATTGTGCAATTTATACAATTAATTTTTTATTTATCTATTGAAGTAATTTGATATTTTCCTACAGTTGTTGGAATACACGTTGTTAAATTTTCCGGTGCTCGGAAATAGTTGCACATTTTGGACCGACTTTTGAAGCATCGCCTTCTTTTCCATCAGCGCCTATTATGTTCGCGGTTGAGCCGCGCGCGGATATGTAGGGGAGACCAGGGGCTCCATGGGTTACGGAATACCTTAACTGTTTAGAGAAATCCAGAATGGTTAGGTTAGTTATGTTGGTTATGAAAATTATATATTCACGAAAGCAAATTGATGATTAATTATAAAGATGCTCAAGTAGTAATATCGTTCAAACTAAGGTGTGTATTAAGAGTTATATCTCAATCTTTATTACTCTCTTTGATGCTTTACATTCAAATAAAGATTAATAATAAATTATACATTTTTTAAATAAAGACAAACGTAACCATTTTTAAATTATAAAACAATTTGTACTAAATATAATAATGAATATAAATAGAATTCACATTATATATTTACAGATATATAAATTAGAGATATCTAAGAGCGGTATTCATAGTCCGTTCTTATTTCAAGACTGTCTTAAGTAATATCTTAAGACGCTAATATCCTCTGATTCGAGACTTCTTAAAATTGTAGTTAAGACGTTTTGAATATAAGCTCTGACAGTATGAATACCGGCCTAAGATATAGATGAGTTGTGTGCGTAACAAATTCAGAAGAAATAAAACGTAAATCGTATAATAAAGTGTAAAATTCATCGAATCGTGTAATATTCATCGAAGAATATTAAAACGTTACGAGATTATTTTACTGATTTTGTGTTAACAGTAATATTTCGACAGTTAGATGATCGGCGCGACCTTGAAGGGGGGGATGGCACGAGGTGGTACGAGCGGCGCGTCATGTTTACGCGTAGTTGCTGTTTAGTGTGTAGTCATTCTTTTACCGAAGTTCGTACGGGCAGCCGTGTTTTGCCTGCCGCTCTTCTTTACTTTTCGAAGGAATGATTATTTTTAAATCATTGTTAAATAAAATGATTTAAATAATTTTATATTTCGAAAAATAATTATATAAGATAATTTTATGAAATATTTATATATTCTCTAAAGTAATTATATATGTTCTTTAAAATAATTATATATATTTTTTTAAAGATCTTAGCAAAAATAAATTTGTATAAAATTTAAATAATATTTTAAAATTTTATACAAATTTATTTTTGCTAAGATCTTTAGAGAGTACATAATTATTTTAGAAAAAATGTAATATTTTAGATAATATATAATTGTTTTATATCTAATTAAATAATGGATTCAAAAGAAATTCAATGCTTACAAAAATTATATTTTCAAAATTATATGATTAGTTTTTAGCAAACTGCATGCGTTCATATAGCAATTATTTTTTAAAGTAATGATTATAAGTGATTTCTTTATTCTGTTTTAATTTGATTTTAATTTATTTGTTACAGAATTATCGTATCTACATTGCAGATGTAACTCCACTGTTGCGCATCGGGTCGGTGAGTGATGAATCAACATTTTTATTAAGGTAACGGATGTAATTGTATTATATACATATCTGAATACACATGTATTCAGATATGTATTGCTTTCAAGAAATGAAATATAAATCGTATAATAAAGCATCATGTAATATTCATCGAAGAATATTAAAACGAGTAGATTATTTTACTGATTTTGTAATATGTGTTAACGGTAATATTTCGAATTAGATGATCGGCGCGCGACCTTGAAGTGGGGATGGCACGGGGTGGCACGGAGCTGCGCGTCATGTTTACGCATAGTTACTACGCAATCATTCCGTTCTAATATAGATAACAGCTATATATTATATTTTTCAGATTATTTTCCCTCTCACGGGTACACCTTGTCGTGGTGGGATCAGTATTCAGGGCTCAGTACTCAGAGGATTTTTTTCACGAATAGAACGGTTTTTTTCAAATGTCTAAAAATTTTTGGATATATCTGAATGTATATATCTAGATAAATTTTTAGATATTGAGTAAAATCGTTTTCTTCGTGTAAAAATCCTCTGGGGAAGCTAACGTACCCTCGTCGCCGATTTGAAAATGAACGAACCACAGCCGGTTCGTCGCGTCGCGCGTTTCGGGAGTGCCGTTTAAGTTATCGGACTCAAAGTATAGTCCGCGCGTGATTACAGTGTAATATTCGCGAGTGTTTTCCGCGAGTGTCCTGTGCATAGTCTGAGAGGAGGAGGAGGTCTGGGAGAGGCATCGAGCACAGGCGGAGCAACCTTGCGGTAAATATTATTTTTTACTTATGTAATATCAGTATCTTTCTTCTGTTAAATTTATTCTTGAGTAGTTTCATTTTAACGATTTAAAAATAATAATTAGAATTAAAGGATTATTTTAAAATTATTTTGAAATTTTATAAATATGTATTTTTAAGAAAATGTATAATTATTTTTATAAATATAACTGAATGGTGAATTAAAAAATTCGATGCTT
>NW_017304653.1:117560-122195 GCF_001594115.1 Trachymyrmex septentrionalis
ACAAGATTTTGGTCGAGGTAGAAATTTTAATATGGAACAAAGAGTAGTGATTAAATTTAACGCAAAACTTGGTAAAAGTGCATCAGAAACATTCCGATTGATGCAACAAGTTTACGGCAATCAATGTCTAGGTCGTACAGCTGTTTTTGAGTGGCATAAGCGTTTTTTGGAAGGCAGAGAGACCCTTGAAGATGACAAAAAATCAAGACGGCCAATTTTGGTTCGAACACTCGAAATGATCGAAAAAGTACGTAATTTTGTTGCAAACGATCGCAATGCATCATTTTTAGTGACGCTATTCTGATGCACTTTTACCAAGTTTTGCGTTAAATTTAATCACTGCTCTTTGTTCCATATTAAAATTTCTACTTGAACTGTGATATCTTCGTTATATGTCAACCAAAATGAATGAAACTTTGACAGATGATAGGGAAATGTTAAACCTTTCAAATGCATGTTTGAACGCACAGATATCGCCACTGGTTGCTGAGATGTGGTTCGTGTCCGGGAACATATTTGTCGCACTGTGTACATCCGTTGCCTTAAAATGGATAAGTTATAACAAATTGGGAAAAACTTAATCCTGAATACCTTTTTATTATGGAATTTATTGTGCATGCAACTATGAAATTTATAATGTCACGTTTACACTCACTCAATAAAAAATGTTTTAAGCATGAATATGTATAAATATGTATGAATATAGATAAATATGTATAATCATATATGAAATATGTCCATACATGTTCATACATCCCTCTTTCTTTGTAAAATTACTTTGTAAAATTACTTTTAGTGTGATAGAAATAATAATAGCAATATGAAAATATTAAAAATAATTAAAAGAGTACTTTTTAAACTATTTGTTTTAGAAAAAAATCAAGTTTGAAGAAATGTAAAAAAATTACTTATGTATAATTATATATAAAATTATGCATAATTGTGTATGAACAATTTTTTTTATATTTTTCCAAACTTATTTTTTTTCTGAAACGAACAATATAAAAATTAACCCTTTAATTATTTTTAATGTTTTCACATTACTATTATTATTTTTATTACACTAAAAAATAATCTTACAAAAGAAAAAGAGATGTATGAACATGTATGGACGTATTTCGTATATGATTATACATGTTTATGAATATTTATGTATGTTTATATATATTTATACATATTCATGCATAAAAAATTGTGTACCGGAACACTTTGAATTAACAATACAAATATTCAAAATAAATAAGGACTATTAAGAGCCAACACTAGATGTTCTTATTGCAGAAACAGTATATATAATTACGTTAAAGACATCAATTAAAAATTAAAAGAAACATTAAAAATTTGACAATAATCGTACATTTCGATCTTTAATATGGTTATCTTCACTGGGAAATTATTAACGTTGAATAACGCGTTTAGCTCTTAATTAATTAGAGTCGCGTTTGGCGACTTAAATAGGACTTAATAGTCCTTATTTATTTTGAATATTTGTATTGTTATTTCAATCGAGAACCGTTTGTTATATTTACTGACAATTGTTCACTTTAAATTATTTCTAATTATTATTAAATTTAGCTCAAATTTTTTATAATAATTGCAAATTCATACGCGTTAATGTAAAGGTTTTATTATTAAGTAATTTAATCTCAAAATTACAATAAAAAATAGGTTCTTTTGATAGTCGTTTTTTATATTATTATATTATAAAATAATACATCTTGGAAATTAAAACAAAAAACAATAAAATATTCGTATTTTTGAAATATATGAAATATCAGAATTTAAAAAATATAAAAGTTATATAAAAGAATAATTAAAGTATGAAATTATTGTCTGTGAATATCATTATATAGAATAGTGATTATTACAATTTAATAAATATTATTTTATTATTTTTCCTATCCTATCTTATTTGATGTATCCTATCTTCAAATATTTATTCAGGATTAAGTTTTATAGAAGTTGGTGCAAAAAAGCAATACCTGTATACACATATACATATAATATGAACTGTTTTCTAAGGAATTCCATCTATTGTTTCATACTTCTTTGTATACAACTTATTAATGAAACTTACTAATGATAACAAAAATTTTAATGTAGAGCATATGATTTGAACCTCGCTTTTCTGTGAAGGACATTTTACGTTTATTAATTATTATTATTTATCTCAATGCACTTAACTTCAGCCTAATCTTTTATAACTTATCCATATGTAGTAACTGGATTTTATACCAGTTAAAGTAGTAATATGGGTGGGAGGAGTTAGAGAGAGAAGTAATTGGAGCGGTAGAGTGGAGAAGTAAGGTGAGGAGGAAAGGGATAGGGTGGTGTCCATGGTGGGATTCAGAATGTAGGGAGAAAAAGAGAGAAATGCATAAGGCGAGGAGAAGGTTTAGGAAAGAACAGGTAGAAGGGCGGCATGAAGAGTTTGAAAGATGTAGGAAGGAATATAGAGAGTTATGCGAAAAGAAACAAGAGGAACAAAAGAGGAAGGAGGAAAAGGAGGTGGAAAAAATAAGAACGGAAGCAGAAGCGTGGAAATTCATAAATAAGAGGAGGAAGAAAAAGGAGAATGTATGCGAAAATATTAAAATGGAGGAATGGGTAAAGCATTTTATGGAAGCTCTAGGCGGGGTGGAGGAAAGGAAAGTGGAGGTGTAAGGAAGAAGGGGAATAAATAGGACGGAAGACGAGGGAATAGGAGAGGAGGAGATACAAAATGAAGTAAGAAGGTTGAAAGAGGGTAAAGCAGCTGGGATAGACCAGATAAGAAATGAAGCGTGGAAGGAAGGAGGAGAAAAAGTGGGGAAAAGATTGGGAGAGGTGCTAAAGATGGTATGGGAAGGGAGAGGATTTCCTGAGAGATGGAGGGGTGGAGTGGTAGTTCCGATATGGAAGAGAGGAGAGAGAAGAGAGCCGGGGAATTATAGAGGGGTTACAATGACGAGCACGGGATATAAAATATATGCGAATATCCTGAATCGAAGATTAGTAAAAGAAATGGATGAACAAGAAGGGTGGTGCAGGACGCAAGCTGGTTTCAGGAAAGGAAGAGGTACCGTGGAGAATGTAAAGATATTAAAACATATAATAGGGAGGAGGATAGAAAGGAAGAAGAAAGTGTGGGCATTCTTTATGGATCTGAAAGGAGCTTTCGATAGAGTGGATAGGAAGGTGTTGTGGGATATGATGAGAAAGAGAGGAGTGAGCGAAGGATTAATAGATAGAGTAAGGGAGGTTTATGAGGAGACTTGGTGCGTGGTGAGGGTAGGACAGAAAATGTCAAAAAAATTCTGGGTGGAGAATGGAGTGAGGCAGGGTTGCCCGATGAGCCCGACGCTCTTTAATATATACATGGCGGATATTGAGGAAGAGTTAAAGAAAAGAAATGGAGGAGTTAAGGTGGGAAATGAGAAGGTATGGTCAATAGAGTACGCGGACGATATTGTGTTGATAGCAGAGGAAGAAGAAGGTCTCAGAGATATGATAAGGGGGGTAAAAAAGTACTTAGCAGAGAAGAAATTAGAGTTGAGTGTGGGGAAGTCGAAGGTGATGGTCTTCAGGAATAAAGGAGGGAGGGAGAAGGAAAGATTCTGGTGGTGGGGGGGAGAAAGAATAGAAGAAGTGAAGGAATACAAATACTTGGGATACGTAATGACTAAGTGTGGAGGAGAAAAAGAGCACGTAAGAGAGAGGATAAGAAGAGCAAGAGTGGCAATGGGATGGATATGGAGCTACGGAGAGAGAAAATTTAAGGGAGATGTAAAATGGAAACTAAAACTCTTTGACAGTATAGTGAAAGGAATTTTATTTTATGGGGTAGAAGTGTGGGGATATAGGGAATGGAAGGAGGTGGAAGCGGTGCAGGAGAAATACTTGAAGTGGATTTTAGGTTTGGACAGGGTAACACCAGGGTATATAGTGAGGGAGGAACTAAAAAGGAATAAACTGAGGGTGGAAACGGGTTGGAGGGCTGGAAGGTTTGAAGAGAAATTAGAAAAAGGGAAGGGAGGGGAAATAGGGATGAAATGTATGGTGGAGAAAAGAAAAGAGGAGAGGGAGAAGAAGAGGTGTGAATAGCTAAGGGAGAGTTTAGAAAGGGGAAAATATTTATGGAGGGGTGGTATGAGCGAGCTTGCGATGAGAGAATGGGGAGAGAATAAATGGGAACGCTTGAGGGAAAGAGACATAGAAGTAGATGAACAAGAGAGAGGGGAGGAAGTGAGGAGGTCAAGGTCGTGTAAGGGGTATGAAAGGGTGAATGGATTACCAAGGTATATATGGGTGTGTAAGAGAAATGAGGGGAAGAGGTTGGTAAGGATAGCTAGGTGGAGATGTGGGAATGAGGAAAGAGGGAATAGGTATTGGATGAGTGAGGAGGAGAGAAAGTGTAGGTTGTGTGGACGAGAAAGAGAAACAGTTGAGCATCTGAGGAGGGAGTGTGACTATGTGAGGGAAAAGGGAGAAAGAGGTGTGGATGTATTAAATGAGGATGGGAGAGGAATCGGATGGATGAAGATGATAGAGAGGTTGAGAAAAGAAAGAGAAAGAGAGAGAGAGAAAGAGTGAGTGAGTGAGTGAGTGTAGATGGATGTCTATCGGATGGATATTGTATATGGTAGTGAAATTTTT
>NW_017304653.1:122295-137575 GCF_001594115.1 Trachymyrmex septentrionalis
AATGTCTATGTGTACTGAATAAGATGTAGTGGAATTGTAATGGAAGTCATGTAAGCACTTAATGTGGATGCATAAATAAATACATACAAGTAGTAATATGATGAAAAATCCAATATACATTTTACCAAGAATTATAAGAATTTTATTTTTTAACTATTTTAAAATTTTTGCATGACTTAAAATACTTAATTTTGAAATAATAAATTAGTCAAAAAATGAAATTTTAATAATATACAAAATACGATAGAAATTTATTTATTGATGTAAGAGAAAATTATCCCTTTGGATCTTACATCATTCATCTGAATTTTTCATCTCCGCATGCTTTGAGATGAAATTCAGCAACGAATCGTTCGAATCGTTAAAAATACGTACATGGGCCTTTAATTTTATCAGATGATAATCGATTTAATAATTTCATTTATTTTAAAATTAATTTTTATTGAACACATAAAATTTACATTAAGAAATTTAATTAATAGTTGCTCGTAATATTAGAAACTCTTGAAATAAATACGTTATTGACATGATTTTTTAATTTAGATTTATTTTTAGTCGCATATTTATATTTTTAATTTTGAATAATATAGAAAATAAACGCGAAATTTATTCGTATGTTAATATAATAATAATAATTATTATTATTAATGATAATTATTTATATTAATATTTAGTCAATTTTATTAATATAATGGCCTCTTCGCGACGCGTTCGTGTTTCGCGCATCATACAGAAGCGTAAAGTCTTACGCTTATTGTCGACGATATATGGGCAGCAGTTGGCAATAAAAAGGAGTATGTCTCCTTTTTATTGCTGTTCTATATCTGGCTTATGAAGCCAGTGTATTGGTCAGGAACAATGGAAGGTGAGTCCAATCTGGCCAGAAGAGTGAAGAGAATCTCTACTAGCTCAATGAGCAGAATGTCTAAATCAACGCATAAGACAATTTTAAAATATTTTAGAATTTTTTATGAAATATTTTAAAGATGTTTTTAAAATAATTCTTAAAAAATAATTCTTATATCTTAAAGTTGTCTTATGCGTCGATTTTAGACATTCTGTTCATTGAGAGGTACGTTGCATGACCAATTTGTAAAAGGTAAACTGAATATTCGGGAGGGTAATTTGCTCGCAAATTGTGAGTCCTTATATTTTTTGAATTATTTAAAATACAAAAAAGACTAATAAAATAACAGGACTAATGAGAGCCAGCGCAGATAATCAAGCACAAGTTTGGTAGATTAAAAAAAATCTACAAAACTTGTTCTTGATTATCTGCACTAACTTTCATTAGCCGTTATTTATTAATATTTTTATATTTTAAAAATTGGAACTCTGTTTTAATTATTATTTATTGCTCATTTATTTAGTATGGTCGCGATTAGGTTTTTCCGCTGAATTTATCAGTACGCGATAAGACATGGTTAAGCATTAGCTGCTGCGTTCAGCAGAGAAAGCAACTTTGCAACTGTTGTAAAATTCTTCAATATGATTGATTTATAGTTTATACATTTAAATTCATAAGGAGCCAAAAGCAAAAACTAACGCATCGAAGAATTTTATATTTGTAAAGCTGTTTTCTTGAACACAGCCATTAATTCGCGGTGTTATTACACATTATAAAGTAATGTAAGTAGGAATACACGGATGGAGATAGGATACATAAATAGGCATGAATAAGTGAAAATTGTTAAAACTACAGGTAGGTAGGATAAGTAGATGGATAGATGGGGGAGGGGGGAGAGAATTAATACAATCATTTTTAATAAAAAAATTAAATTATTACAAATAAAATGACAAATAAATTTCGTGATCGGATAATTAAATTGTATTTTGAAAATAAAAAAATAAATATAATGAAACTAAAAGATATTACACACAATATTTGTAATTGTATATTGTATATTGTAAACAATTATTATAATTGTAGTATTTAATTGTATAAAGGATTACACAAATAAAAAATAAAGTTATTACATTATGATTAGCAAAAAATATAAAATAGACATAAAAATAAAAAATAAATTAAAAGTATACTTGCCAGAACACAGGCTACTAAATTTATTGTAGCTCATTTTTGTATGGGTGAGTATACTTACAAAGAGGACCGCCGATGAAATCGGCGGGGGTGGTGGAGGGCGTCTAGCTCATTTTTGCTAAATTCAATCTCTAAATTTAACGATATGTAATTGAAAGTTTGAAGTGTATTCAAAGACTCTATTAATTGCTAGCGATTAGTGATTATAGAGACTTTGGAATAAAAAAATTTACATACTAATAATTAGGTTTGGTAAAAAGGGGTTGAAAATTTGCATAAAAAACAACTTCGCAATTCCATTTTTATGTAAACGCGTATTATAAGATAAAATTCGCTAAATTAACTTGTTTACATATTCAAACATCTACTTGTTCGGAGGGTAGTAGTGCGCGGAAGCAGTTTGCGATTACAGAAAAAAAGCCATGTCCTCTCTCACAGATTTCTCTCTGGTAGGAGTTCCTCACTGTCTAAATGTATAAACTAAAATCTTATAATAGATAATAAATCTTATAATAAAATCATATTAAAAAATTTCATTTCTGCAATGAGGAATTTATTGCACTAGAATTTTTGAGTTTACATTTCTTTTGAATAGTGCTCCGAATGTAGATTACTAATTGATATTTATTTGTCTCGATCAATATTAATTTTTTATTGGATTTGTTTCTCAATTATTGGTTTAACCAAAAACTTCACATTTTTTTAAGTTTTGAATATTTCCGTAAAAAATTGTATATTAGAATTAAATAATACTTGAACGATTAACAAACATAAATAATATAAATATATTAATGATTTTTTTATTATATTGCTCGAGTTATAGAAATAAGTCTTATAATCGCAACTTAACAATTAAAGATAAATACGATTTAATAATTATCATCAATATTTCACTTCGTTAGTTTTTCAATATTTTAACAACCATAGGTTTAATTTTAATCATTCACTTATAAATAGTTTTACATATAGTTTTATTAATTTTTTTATTTACAGGTCTTTTTCTTTCTTTATTCTATAACTATTTTTTAATGAAATTTTACAATCGTTTATGGATTATCAATATTTAAAAGTTTATAGAACTATGTAAATACTAATAAATTCAAATAAATTCAAAATATTGATATGAAATCGAAAACGTTAAAACAAATTCTATATTATATGAAAACATAAAAAATAAATGAAATATTCTATAATACAATCATTACATGTATATATTACAGCTTAGATGTCGTAATATGTAAAACGTTTTATAATATGACAGTCAATATAAACACAACATATAAATGTTATAATATATGAAAAGATATTACAAATTATCTGAATGAGATGATCTAGTAACCCTGCGATGACCTGAAACAAATGAGTTTTGATTAATTTTTTTTTTATATAAGTATTACATTTTATATTACGTTATATATTACTAAAATTTACGATATTTTTTGTCTGGTGTGTCCCATGATATAAGATCTTCATCAAATGTATCAATCGATTTGTTCCGATTCTTGAGGGAGTGTCTTGAGGGAGTCTTGCTACGACGTTTTGAATAAGGAGTCATAGGTAGCACTGGTTTATTTTCGGCACATGCTACGCAAGTTTCTATGTAACAAAATATAATTATATTGAGTATATATTAAATATACGTGTACCAAAAGAAGTGTACTTATAATAATATAAGTTTTACCATCAAACGCAACATTTCGAAGTGATCTCTTCTTAGAAGTATTGCCTATCAATGTTACATTTTCTATCTGCATTATATCGTTTGTATTTAGTGTCATATGTTCATCTTTGTTTGTTTTCAGTAATTTTAATGAGCTTTTCCTACTTAACTTCTTCACCGGACTCTCATTTTCTTCTTTGTCAATATTTATCTTTTTCGGCGTCATCTAAAAAATATTTCTTTTAATTAATTATTATTTATTCAATTAATAGATTATAAGTATGTTAAATACATATATAAATAGATTTAAAAAAATTATATAAAAAGTTTTTACTAAAATATTTTTTGAAATAATTATTTTATATTTAATATCAAGTGTTATGAATGATTATATTGAAAAGATATCATTAAAAAACATAAGAGCGCGAGCATGGCATAGTAGATAGCGTATTGGTCTATCATGCCAGAGATTCCGGATTCGATTCTGGTAGGAACCAAAATATTTACGCTTGTACCTCCTCTCAGAAAAAGTCGTCAATCTCTGAGAGTATCTTGCTCATAGAAATACCTCTAAAAAAAATCTGTTGTTCGAAACCGGCATTAAAACTGTAAGTTCCATATGCTTGTGGCAATTGAATAATCAGCGTGCGCACCACAAGCATATGAGAGAGGTGTAATATACGCTTACAGAAAGAAAAAATATAGCTTACCATTTTACTACTTCTATTACTTTTAGGAGTATTATTTGCCAGGATAGTTCTATTTCTAAGTACTTTGATTCCTAAATCTACATCTTCCATGTCTTTTGAAATTATTTCAGTAATAGTGGCCATTTTGTCATCTCTGTTAACTAATGCTGAAGGTGAAAACAGAATATCTACACTTTTCCTATTCGGTGTGTCCTTATGTTGAACTCGATTTCTTAGGCTTTTTCTAGATGACACAATCTTCTCATTATTATCTGATGATAATTCTTTAATAGATACTGAAGGTATGTCATTAAATAGATGCTCAATAGTATCTAAAGTATTCTGAACAGATAATTTAGATTTATTTCGTTTTCCTGTTTTTATTTTAATTTCTAATTTGTTCAAATCATCGTTACTGTCAGAATCTTCAAAGTCCAATCGTTTTTCAGCATTAATGGGTGGCGATATTAATGTATCTATTTTATCTGGACTATCTACTTTAGTTAATGCAGCAGCTAAACTTAATTTAGTTTGTATTTCTTCATTAAGAAGGATGTTATTAAGAAATATTTGATCATCAAAATTGACTTTATGCGCAGATTTTATGCGTGTTTCCTTATTTTCTAATTCTTCTGATTTCTTTAATATGCTTTTGCCCGGCGTTTGATCAGAATTAACATACGATACTGTGTCATCTAATTCAACCTCGGGTGTCTTACACATTTTACTTATTTTCATAGCTGCAAATGGACTTTTCATTCTTTTAATTTTGTCAGAAAATTGCACTTTCTGTACCGAACTTACTCTAGTAGAGCTTTCGCGTCGAGCAGGAGTTGATTTTTTCTCATTAAGATCATGGGATTTAGATCTACTTATACTATGTCGAATATTGGTATTTTCATCACGAAGCTCAGTAAAAGATTTTCTATTACTTGGTTTTTCACTTAAACGTGTATCTTGCGGCAAAATAATGTCTTTATTTAATGTTCCTTCTTCCATGTTTTTTCTGGCAGCTAAGATTAACGATCGTAATGAACTTGGTTTTGATGATACAGTTCGTTTTTTAATAGCCATTCGTTTTTTAACAGCAGGCTTGACAACAGTATATTCCTCTTCCTGCCATCCTCTGTTTTGACGTTGCTCTAATTTTTCAAATCGCATGTCACAATCCTTGACTTCCATGTACGTCATATCCCAAAATCCTTGCAAATCTTTACATGTAACCAGCATTTCTCCTTTACCAGTTTCGCAATCTTGTACTAAGCCACGAAATCTTTCAAATTTTTTATTTATTAATAAATTTGTTTGTCCTACCGCTTGTTGTATTTCATACATAGCGTCCTCTGGGACATTCTTTTTTACTCCAACATCCAACCATTTCTTACAGAGTTCCTTAAGTCTATCAGTTTCTTTATTCACAATAAGCATGAAATACTGAGCAGTACGTTCCTCCTCTTCCACACATATGTTTAAATTTTTCATAACAGTATCTTTGGTTGGAATTTCATCGGATCGACGACCAATACCCAACCGTTGCTGTCCCTCTATTCTAGAATTTCTCTTGCCACGAGTTCGTGTGAGATATGGCGAAAAGCAAATAAGATCTTCCATATCACAATTTTCTTTCTCAAAAGATGTTGAAGTAATCTTTGGTGATATTTTTGTATCAGTACTGCTTGATGAAAAATTTTCTTCGTGTAAGGAATCTGATGTGTCTGTTTGATTCTCTGCCTGTTCTTTTAATGATACTCCTA
Organism: Trachymyrmex septentrionalis; assembly: GCF_001594115.1. Taxonomy (NCBI): domain Eukaryota; kingdom Metazoa; phylum Arthropoda; class Insecta; order Hymenoptera; family Formicidae; genus Trachymyrmex; species Trachymyrmex septentrionalis. The sequence continues at coordinate 128,437 of NW_017304653.1, forward strand.
TTGCTTCAATTGTATTTAATTCATCTGGATCTCGAATAATCGATTCACTTAATTTCTGTGACGACTTTTGTTTATTTAATGATAACTTGGAATGTGTAGAAGTTTCAAAAATCTCTGTAATATTAGAAGTTTGTGTTTGTAATGATGGATATTTCTCTTGTGGTGTTCCTTTCATTGGTACAAGACCAAATAGAGGCATCTTCTGCAAACCAGATGGAGGTTTAAAACAATAATCAGCAGGGGCAAATGATTTCTTAGTACAAGAAGTCATGGTTTTAAAGGGATGTTTTATCACCGAAGTTGAATTCTTTACCGTTTGTTGAGCAGCTGCTTTGGCAAGCAATCGTTTTTCCGTAGCTCTTGTAATTCGTTTTTTGATATAGTTTGAATTTTCTGTTTTGTTTGGTGTTTTTGCCATTTTTACGCCACTTTTGATTATTGGAGAACATAAGGAATGGTGAACAACACCAACTTTAAAAGCTGGTTTTTTTATTGCAGCTTCCAACTTCTTTTTTCTGTTACGTTCCTCTCTCCATTTTATTAATTTTTTCATACGTTCATCAGCAATGGCAGATGTGACCTCTGTTAAGAATAATAGAAATTTTTCCTTTTTATAATTGGTTAATTTCATAGTATAAATGTATAATAATTGAGAAATTATCAATTCAAACATATATACATAAAATGTAAATATAAACTTACACATAAATTATATGTAATAATCATATCTTTTTATTTATGTTTCTTTTATAGTATATATACATACATACACAAGAAAATATATAACAATGACATATTTTATTGCCATGAACACACACAACTACAATAATATTTGGTTTCTATAAAACTAGAACACATTGATGTTACATAGCATCCTTCATAAGATTCAATAACAACAGTAATTGACATAAATCAGTCATTTCATTCTTCAGAAGAATAGCTATAACTGATCAATCAGTTTCATAACTATGGATATTATTAAATAAGGATGCTGTGTAAACATAATCATTGTTTAATGTTGCAACACATTTTATTAATTCATCAAATTATTGATCTTTATATTGTTAAATTTTCCATTCATATAATGATAAATGAACATCATAAATATATAACAGATTATTCTACAAATTCATTAATATCATAGAATTCAATTTTAATTAAAATTTAATTAATCCTTTAAAATAAAGGCAATAAAATGTTCTAGAAAACATATATCAATTGTATGTAAAGAAATTTGATCAATGTATAACATTTCATTATGTGTGATCAGTTTGCACAAAATAAATAAATATGTATTTTATCATAATTTAAGGAGAGACTTAAAACATATAATTTACTGAGCATAGATATAGAATCTAGATAAAAAATTAAAAGGGTAAATAAGAATCAAAATAACAAATAAAAGCCATGAGACAAACTGGAGAATGTTAATTGCTAAAATTTTGAACAATGACCAAATAATACATTTTTTTAATCTCTATTAGGTCATTATCAATATTAACAAAAGAATTACTCTGCCGTACAAATTATAAATAACTGATAAGTGTTATGAACACAATGTTAATTTAATAACACTTTGTCAGATATGTATAATTTATACTGCACAAAATAATTGTTTTGTCAACATTGATAATGATTTAAGCCTGGTTGCACCAATGTTACTTTGATTTTAAGCGAGGCTTAAAACTCTCTCTATCTCTTCCTCTCTTTCGACTTTAAAGAGAGAAACTGAGTTTTAAGCCTCCCTTAAAGTTAAAGTATGTTGGTGCAATTGGGCCTTAATAGAAGTAAAAATATCTGATATATTGATTAAATTTTAAGATCAAACATCTAGTTTGGTTCTCAGTCTTTTTTTATTTTTAATCTAATTGATGCTTGTTTCTTTGCTATTATAGATTAAAAAAGGATAGGAATAAATTAAACTAAGATTGAAATTAACTTATATTGATAAAAATAGGCAAAAGAATTAGAAAAAGATGAAGAATAAGTTTAACTAAGATTGGAATTAAACTACATTGGTAGAAAGGAAAGCTTTGGCGATGTTTAATTATCACGTGTAAGTCACGTTAAATGAGAATTCTTTTTCAATTTACCGTGCTGCACATTCGTTGGTGTTGAATCGTTTTGCAGGTTGCGATGTTTGTCGAAAGTCCGTGTTCTGGCCTCTCTACGAGATTTATCGTAATTGCAAGCACGCAGATATCTTCTGTGATTCGTGTCGCCGAATCCAGGACGTGGATTTTTATACTGTTCTTTAAAATCCGGCATCTCGTACGACTTCGTAAAAACGATCCAACGTAAACACGTCGAACACACGTAACCGTTTAACGGTAACACAACTGAAAATCACTTCAAATTGATGGTCAGGGCGCTGAACGTTGGAATAGTAGCGTACGATGACTCCCATTGGTTCTCATTGGTCAACTTGAAATGACGAATGCCAGTCATGCCAATAGATGACGACTAGAGTTCTAGAAACCAGAGATGCGACATGAGTCGGTTGGATTAAGTCGTCATCGCCATTTTAATTCAATTCCTTTTCATGCTAATGCCCATTTACAGCGTTAAAATAAATCATAAGATCAAAATTGATATTCATCAATTTCTGTCTGACTGATTTTGACGCCGAAAATGAGCGTCGAGTGTCGACATGAAAAGGCGCCTTTAAAAGCTGATGACAGCTGATGTATTATATAAGAAAAGTTAAATTAGAAAAAGAAAGTATAATACGTACTTATAGTATGTACTTAATAGCACATACATTGGATGCATTCAGAAGCACGACCGCTCATTGAGAGCTCAATGAGCTCTTTTACCTGTTTGGTCTACATTTTTAGACCTAACGGAATATGCCAATCAGACGCAAGAATTTACTGAGTGCTCAGTGAGCGGTCGTGCTTCTGGATGCACCAATTATTAGACTCTGTATGTAGAGTCCTAGGACTCTAATTACGCAGTAAAAGTGAAACTTAAAACTCTCTCTGTCCTATTTTAAAACGAAAAAAAGACAAAAACAGAGAGAGTTTTAAGCCTCACTTAAAATCAAAGTAAGGTTGGTGCAATCGGGCTTTAGACCAGCCAATCAGACCGTATCCCTTCAATGTCGCATCTCTGGTTTCTAGGACTCTAATGGTTCCTGCACACTGGATGCGGAAATGCTTGCCGCGCCGCAAAATCAATCACCAATGTGTTCATTGATTATCTCGTCTCATTTCGCCGCGCGGCAAGCGTTTTTGCGTTTAGTGTGTAGGAGCCATAAAGCTTGCCGCGCGGAAGATGTCGTATTGGCTAATTATTAGGAATATCCAGAAGCACGATCTCTCACTGAGCGCTCAGAGGGCTTTTACATCTGATTGGCATATTCTTAGATTTAAAAATATAGATCAAACAGATAAAAGAGTTTATTGAGCTTTCAGTGAGCGGTCGTGCTTCTGGATGCATCTATTGAGTAATTCAAATCAGAATGTAAGAATCAATCAACTACAATCGAGTATTTTTCTGTTACAGTCGAACGACAGGGGAATGCTCGACTGTAGATGATTGATTCTTACATTCTGATCCGAATTAAACTCTCGGTAGAAGTTTGTTCGCGTCGCATGCTCGAACATGCTCCAATATGCTTCTATCTTACCTCCTACTCGCTCCAATGCACTCATTAGAGTGAGTAGGAACTATGGCAGGAGCATATTGGAGCATGTTGAAACATGCGACGTGAACAAATCTTAGGCCACTGATGCAACAAGTTTGTGTGGATATACTTTAATGGCTCCCGCCCAGAAAACATAGTAAAACTTCCCGCGCGCGCGGAAGTTGCAGTGTTTCGCTTGCTTGGAAGTAATAGATATATTATATAATTTTCACCACGCGACAAAAGTTGAACTCAATTCAATTTTTGCCTCACGGTGAAAGTAGTATTGCATAATTTCCATAAGTTTTGCAAAATGAGGCCGATTTAAAAACGTCCCAGCAAACGAGAATGAATTGAAATGATTTGAAATGGATTTAGATTTTCAGAAATATTGGCTTACGAATGTTAAAATGAATGCTTTTCAATTTTGAATGCATTTTTATTCATTTATAGGAATTGCATGGAGCATATTTCTATGCCTTTCAATCTAAAAATAATATTAGCTTTTTCCGTGCATTGTGAATGCTGTTCAATTCAAAATTTTGAATAGGAAATATAGTTCTTCAATCCAATTGCATTCAATTGAATGTAATTAAAACCAATTAAATCCAAAAAAAGTATGCTACTATCTAAAAAGTATACTATCTATTTAAAATATGCGTGCGGATAGAAAAAAATGTCAATCCATTTTAATCCATTCTCGTTTACTAGGATAAAATGTTTAGTCAGTGCGACAATTTCCGCCGCGCGGCAAGCGTTCCCGCGTTTTTTAAACGGTAGCCAATAGAATGATTGGTTACAACTTCTACTGTGTGGCAAGTGTCGTTTCCGTCAGTTATCGAGTTCAGTTTGCGGGAGCTATTATGTCATGCTTCGTTTCTTCACGTCGCGTGCTCCAACATATTCCAACATGCTCCAACGCGCTCGGAGTGAGTATAAACTAAAGCAGAAGCATGTTGGAGCATGTTGGAGCATGTTGGAGTATGCAACGCGACAAACGAATATAGTATCAGTGCGGTCGATGTGGGCGACGTCGCTTGTAGTCCTTTTGTTGTGTGTGTGTGTATAATAATTGTGCCTCTTTTGGATATTTTCTTGCAGTGGCGAAGCACAATTACCATGGAATTATCGTCGAGTACGTATATATCATTAATATATGATTAAATGTATTGATTGTACTCTTTTTGTTTTATTAAATGAGAGATACTCGGGTGACTTCCACGTGAATGTAGCGTCACTTCTCATCATATCCAATTTTAAGTTATTACTTGTAATGATATCGTATGGATACAATTAAAACTTCTGAATAGTTATTATATGTAAATACGTATATTTTGTATAGATCGAGCGTGGATGCGTGACAGATCCGTCAGATGAACTCCGTGCAATCGTATAAGTTTTTTTTGTGATGAATTTTCCCCAAACTAATCATGCAAACGAGTTAATCAAAATAATAATTAGCTGATACTAACATTAACAATAGCAATTAAATCATGATTGTTTCCTCTAAAATGTGATTATTAATTCTACGATATTCGTTTGAAAAAATTGTTTCTAGTACCCTCTAGCGGTTAGAGTAAGAATTTACTAGTCGAAATAGATGCAGATGGTAATGGAAGGAATTAAGTCAAGTTAGGTTTTCACACTCACTGTGTGACGGATTTGCAGTTTTATTATTTATCTAAGAAAATTACTTATATTAGTGACAGTGCTTTGTCATTGATTAATTTTGTCCGTCTTCTTGTAATTCAATCAGGGAATAAATGGAGAAAAAACCGAAAGTTATCGTCTTTGATTTAGGTATAATCATGAACATTACAATTTAGATGTATGACAAATTTATAATAATTATTTTTTTTCTTTATGTTGCAATAAAAATTATTTAGAATGTGATTTTTGGAGAAATGGAAAGGATATTATATTTCAGATTATACCTTGTGGCCGTTTTGGGTAGACAGTTTTGTAGAACCACCATTTAAGAAAGGGTGCGTGCATTAAAAACTGATAAGATTATGTAGTATTTTAAGAATTTTTGTCCAACTTAAAGAAGAAAACTTTTAGAACACGAAATAAAGTAATAGATGCACGTGGCCGTGACGTAGACCACTATTCTGATGTTCCTGATGTATTAAAACAGTTATCAGGAGAAGGATATGAACTGGGTATAGCGTCACGTACAGCAGAGATAAAGGGGGCTAAACAATTAATAGATGCATTTGGCTGGAAGAAATATTTCAAATATGTTGAAATATTTCCTGGTAGCAAAGTCACACATTTTTCTAAGTAAGTCTTGTGTAATATTCATAAAGGATCAGGTGGTATAATAGTTTAAAACTATAATTTGTTGCTTTCAGCATTCAAAAGAGTTCTCACATTGATTATAAAGATATGATATTTTTTGACGATGAGGCTAGAAATATCATGGAAGTTGGTAAACTTGGAGTACATGCTGTATTAGTTGAAGATGGTGTAAGTCGTTGTGTTATAGAAGATGCTCTGCAATCATTTAGTAATAAATAATTGTTTAAACATTAATATAATTTATTTATCTTTATAATTGTTTTGTAATATCTACAAAATATATTAGCAAGATCTTGAATTAAACAATAAAAAATACTGGCAGGAATGAAGGCATTAATTGTATACAGTTTTCATTACGAAGATAGAATTGATATTAATTAATCATTCTTTGGTAGTATTGTACTGGACTTTTGATAACGACGTCGTTAATGTCATCTTTGCGTATGAGTTTCAGAAATGTAGTGCAGAGAACTTCTGGATCTTTAGTAGATACATTATTTATAAATTTTTCAATTTCATCTTCATTTACTGAAGCTTGTAAAAGATTTCTGAGTACACTCGTATCAAAATCCTTGAAAGGACAACCACCCTCGTATGTTGCTCCACTAATACCAACCTACAATAGTTTCGATGTTTGAAAAAGTAATTCTAATAATAAAGTTTATGTAGATTATAGAAAAGACTTTTTGTATGTGTATGTACGTGATATTTTTACTTACACAAATGAGATTGCAGTCAGGCGTCTTGTAAGTTCTTCGCGATCCTTCTAAACCATACATGTGCCTGATGCTATATATGAATTTTTTCTCATTGGATTGCCAATTGTGTGAACATACTGAAGTACAAGTGTGTGGCTTGGAATATTCTTGCTTCCAAAATACAATTGAATCTTCTAGGGTCATTCCTATTTCTTTCAGAAAAAGACTGTAGTATAAACGCGCATAGTGACTGAGACGATGTCTTCTTCTTAATAAAGAATGCAAATGTTGCATACATAATGGAAATTTCTGTGCTTCTGCTTCTATGTTATCAATAGTTACTTTTCCATGAGGAACACCTTCCTTGAAGAGATAGGATTGAATTTTCTGATTCAAAATGTGGAATCTAAGATCATGTTTTATGATATATAGCGACTGTCTCTTCATAATATTTATTTCATTGATTACATAATTACTAAATAATAATCGAAGTACTTTTTTCCAATCTGAACAATGTGTGATGACATTTCCATTATTAAGGGCTAGTTCTCTTTCTTTCACCAAATCTGGTATTATTTCAAATCTCACTGAAAAATATGAAATAAGAAATTAATTTTATTTAAAAATTTTTTATATACAAATAATATTCTGTATTCATACTTTCATATCGAAAATTATCGCAATCATGACAATTTGATGTCAGATGTTTAAAAACTAAGGGCTGCATATAAAATTTGCATAACTCAATGAGAGTTGTGTCAATTGTACTTTTCTTATCTTTAAATATTTGCAGTTTCCATGTAATTTGCTTTAATAATTTATGTAATCGTCTAGGTGATAGACTATCTAATCTATGTTTAAATAATAATGATTCTTTGCCAATCCAATATATACATAAATCTGACGATGTAGAAGCTAATAACCTAAAACAATAAACAGCAATGTTTAATTAATTAGGAATACAGATTTTTATAGTTCTATCTGTTCTTAATTCCTTTACTTTATAGACACATGAACTTTTTAAAATTGTATATTACTTATTCTTTAAATATTTAAATTATATTTAATTATTAAAGATTGTCTAAAAAATTCTAACGTATACTTACCTTAATATAAAATGTCCAATTTTATCGTAAGTAGAATTTTCTAATAAGTATTCAAATTTCCCATCAAATTTATTAGCAGATCCTTCACTCAGGAGCCTCAAATAATCTAATCTAGTCAAAATACAATCTTCCATAATATAAAGCGGTATCTCGCCATTTGGTGGTATAATATAAAACATATCTATGTCTACATCAATCATATCAGATAACTCTCAAGTTTTGTTACATATGAAAATGTACTTATAAATAAAGACTTTGTAATTGGAGTTTAACCACAACAATGTCCAGCATTTTTCTTCAAAATTGTGTGAGAGAGAAAGATGTGCTATTTTATTCACTCTGCAGTGGCACTGTAAATGTAGCAGCTCTATAAGTTTCTGGCGGACATAAGTAAACACGCAGTGAACATATGTAGGCTGCGTTCCATTTAATAGCGTTTTCTCTTGGTGCACTGGGTGCAGCCTCGCACCGCACCAGTTGCGTGTAAGCGCTACACTCAACTACACTAGAGTGGTGTACATTACATCATCAGGTGCATCCAGAAGCACGATCGCTCACTGAGCGCTCAGTGAGCTTTTGCATTTAATTGGCATATTCTATTAAATATAAAAATGTAGACCAAACAAGTAAAAGAGCTCATTGAGCTCTCAGTGAGTGGTCGTGCTTCTGGATGCATCCATTATTACGCTAAAACTCTATTCCCGCTTGACTTCCATTTTCAAATTTTAAATGTCACACTGGCTCTATGCCGTTTCTTTGAGATGGTGCAAAATCCTACTTCGTGCATAAAATTGCACTATACCGTAGCTACGTAAATACCGAATGAGTTTGCTTACCACCAGCCATGGAAACATGGTACACTGTCCGAGTGTTGAACTAGTGGGCGATAGCGCAGCCAAGAGAAAACGCTATAAGATTCACAACACTCGTGGAATCCTTTCGTCCTTGTTGTTTATCAAATGTTAAACAAGGACAAATGATGAGCGTTGCAAGTATTATGTGGAGCTGTAGTTCTGTGTAGTCCAACTTTTTTTCAATTTTTTGCATAATATTTAAATATAAGTATTTCTTTCCGAATAAAAATGATTGGATGCGCCAGCATTTTTTTGCAACAATTCATCGTTAAAAAAATGCTAGATAATAAAATACATTTCAAACAACTGTGACGAATTGAAGAAAAATGTCGGATCAATAACAAACAAGACTACATCGTAGTTAGAATCTGATTATATATAGGATCTTTATTTGTTAAAATGTTCTAAATTTAATTTTTGTAAATATTATAATTTTTTCGTTGAAACAAAGACAATATTGTGAATAAGAACAATACTTTTTTTTATTTTTTTTCCTCTTTTTGTGAATTTAAGTTATTTTGTTTTTGCAAACATTTTTCATAGTTGTTTTTT
>NW_017304653.1:137675-149322 GCF_001594115.1 Trachymyrmex septentrionalis
AAACAATACTTTTTTTTATTTTTTTTCCTCTGTTTGCGAATTTAAGTTATTTTGTTTTTGCAAACATTTTTCATAGTTGTTTTTTTTGTTTTTACATATGCAACGTATGCGGCAGCATTTTCGTTCAATTTTCAATTCACTTCACTTTATTTACAATTTTCTCATTTGTGAATCATTCATTTTTGCGGTTCAAATGTAAAATTCTCAAAGTTACCATTTCTTCAGTTTATTTATAGTTAAATAAACAAATTCGAACATTATACATATAATTATTATGTTTGATAATAATGAGATTCATTCATTCGTTCATACAAGCATCGAATGAATATTATTAGGGATCTGTCAGTCATACAGTCGCGTAGCTTGCAAATCTACCTAACGCCCTCTCAATAGATAAAAGGAAAAAGCGGGAATCGGAATAAATTATAAGAAAATAAAATACGATAAAGGAGAAAGAATAAAAGAAAATTGTGATTTTCTTATTTGACGGAAAAAACTTTGTTCTTTTTTTTAAGCTACATGCATTGTATTTTAGTGCAATTATTGATACAAATTAATGTAACACGGTGCAAAGAGAGCTTGTGGGATGATAGGAATTCCATGAAATAAGTGATATGACTTTGATTTTCCAATACAAATAGATTTATCGTTGTGCTTCATGAATAATGGATAATGGAACTTACAAGTTGTATGTTATTTCTTTAATGATATACACATGTAAGTTATATAAATGATGTGTTCAGGTCTACGACGCACAAAAGTTTACGAATTCGGTAGAATTTACCTGCACCTTATATGTAGCAATGTAATCGAGACGAGCGAACTTTGTTCGGCGAAATTGAAATGATAATTCGCTTGAAAAGTTCAACCTCTCCTCGATGGTTGTCGACCGCATCAGTATTCTCTGTTATCTCTATTCAAGCAAGAATCATCAAAGAACAGTACACGTTGCATTTTGCATTTGTTGTCAGGGATACACTTTAATTGTTATAAAGTGCCGTACATGACTAGGTAGATTCTAGATGTATAGTATAGTATATGTATATATATACACGGCTACTGGAGTAACATGTATACTTTTATGATTTGTCCCTTAATTGTCATCTTTATAATACAAATAATTTCTAGATCGTTGTACATTGTTACGTTACCGATCCGCTTACGCGAAATTTACTTACATCTCTTCGCTGCCTTACGACTAAATAAAATATAAATGTATTATAAATACTTGTATTTATATATATTTATATATATATATATATATATATACTTTTTCCCCGTTTATATATATATATAGTCTACTTAAATCGAGTTTGTTCAAGCTTTATTACTCATAGACAATCTGCTTGATATATTTACAGAGATTAGATACAAAATTATAAACAGTTCTTAGTACAAAATAATTTTATGACTATAACGATCAAGGTTTGATAGCGTAGAACAGGCATGGGCAACCCACCGTGGCCAATGGTCAGTTTCGCTGCAATTCTTTTGTTAAAGATCGAAGACTTTTTTGTGTTAATCCTGAGAATTTCGTCTATCGGATAATTTTTTTAGGAAGGAAATGTCTAAAAGTGTGCAATACGTAGCCGAGTGATATAGCCGTGTGAGTGTTGCCCCTACCTAGATAGAAAATACAACTAGATGAGCTCTTCCTCAGTTTATCCACGATTACCTGTAAATTCCTCGCAATTCCACCATAGAGGTCAACAATACGGTATATCGAAATTATATTTCGCTCGTGCACGAAAGAAAAAATTTATCAACGATTATAAATATATTAATTTCATTGCCGTAATCTTTTAATCATAATGATATACCACTTTGTACGATGCAGTTTAAATTTATCTGAAATGATTTCTAAATTAAGCATAACATGGTATATAATATACGCGAATGCATAATATTAATGACAATATTAATGATCATTATGTAGTTTCATGGAGCTATAACGTTCATCTTTAACGGAGTGTAACGTTCGTTTCTATCTTGAAAACATGATAATTGAAATGATTTTTATCAGCATATTATTTGATTGTTATACGTATGTAAGAAACCTAATATTTCCTTTTTCGCGCTAATAAAATTATATTTATTTTCGAGAATTAAGATTTATGATAAAGAAGAGATCGTGTCTTAAATTATTATATTTTATAAATTATAAAATGTTAATTCTGTTAGTTGTAATCGTATATTAAAAAAGTCGCGATTGATACTAAATATATTTTCTAAATTCCGAGGCAAGCGTGATTGTCAATAATACGCATTTAAAATGTATATCGAAGAAATCAGCAATGTATATAGTTGAATAATAGGGAAATATCATTGCAATTAAGACGATATTTGAAATCGAGCTTATCAATATATGTAGGGTCTTCAAAAAATGAAATTTCATAAGGATCTAGCGTGTTCGTACCTCACAATGCTCGAACCAAATATTTTTACTCGTCCCTGTTACTGCAGTTCCAAACATTTACTTCATTGATGCCATTGATAGAGCTCGAATTGTTCACAAAGAATACAATTAATCATCATTGGAAAAAGGGCACGCTAGGTAGAAGTAAGTTATCTAGATTATAATAGCAAATCTTTGCATAGAGAAAGGATTACGCATATTTTCTTTATAAGTATATTATCCTATTTCACTAACGTCACTAACTAATAAATTATGGAGCAGCTGCGTTTTGGATTTATATAAAGCTGCTAGATCTTCTTAACGTAGAATCTGTATTCTCATCATTCTTCGTAATTGTTCTGCCTTTCAGATTTTTATTAATATAGAATTGGTTATAGATAATATTTTATTTGAACTACGATTTATAGTAAAAACAAAGTAATTTGGAATAATCCTTTCGCCATGAAGATTTTTGAATTGGTAGGTACAGGTAGATACGTAGAAATATACTAAATTATCACATGAGTAGACAAGTAAGTTACTCGTTAGCAGTAAAGGGCAACAATATAGCCAAAGGCAGCGTTATGCTTATATTGGCGAATCTAAACGCAACTACAATTCATTTTCTATTATCATCTAGAAATATAATGGCAGTTTGCTTCGGACTAAAAATGTACGAGAGAGATGGGTGTAGTATTATTGTTTCAACTCAGTCACAATCGGTGCGAAAAGTCGATTGGCCAAAACGTTTCGCGATAACACGAAATTATATGTCTGTTGATCATCCGATACTCTTATGCAAAATGTAAATTAGACTTAACAATCTTAGGCTTAATCGATTGGCTATTACTATTTACTTCTGGCAAGATCAAAAATTGGTATTGCCTATTTCTTACCTCGTAAATTTACACGCGAATTCGCATTAATTATAATTCTCTTCCGCTCGCTTTAGACGATCTCGATTTCGGTGATATAGAAGCAATTCCAGTTACGTTTAAATTCAACGCGTATATTTCAACTACGTATGGCTATGCCTCCGTACCATCTCTACTCCTTACGCGGTATTATGTTAATTTATATAAATAGTATTTTAATGATATAACGGTAACATCGTCTATCCGCTAAATATCGCATAAGTTTATAATAGTCCATCTGGTATAAATACACGGAACTTAAAATAAATCGAAATACATATATTATCGAAATTGAGTACAACGGAAACGTGCAACGGATATAAGCCCGTTAATTTCGAAGTGTTTGAAAGCGATTACGACTCACTTTTCTTCGCGCATTTTCTCTTTTTAAATTTTATAAGAAAGTACATTCCGATATGTTAAACTTTCGTCAACCTATTACCACTTGCTATGGATATATAACTTACCGGAAGCTAAACAATTGCCATCGTTTCCACATTAATATCAAATTACAAGCGAGCGCGTGTGGCGTTCTCGTTATCTCAAAGACAATTCGATTTTCACTCGTCATTCTTGAAAAAATGTAATGATAACGTTCCTTACTACGATACGCCTATATATACAATATTCTAATTTCATTGATCCCGCCTATCATATAAAGTTACAATTATGATGTGTCATAGTCATGATACGTAATCTATTACCTTCTTCCAATGCAGAATAGGTAAAACGTTACCCTTCATCTACCTTACGCTTACGACGTATGATATTCATCAGTTATGACAACAAATCCCATTCACATTAACTGTGATTGCAGTAATTACATTCGAATAAACATGTATTATCGAGAAATCTTTACAATCACTTGACTGCTTCTGAAATTATTCAGTATTCTCACATGTATTACGTTTCACACCAATCTCTGTTTAGATACGAACCAAAAAGGTTATTGTTAAAAAGACGTTTAATTTTCTTATTATCAGATAATTCATTGATGCGTCATTGCATCACGATAATAGTTATTTCGCCATTTCGCGATATGTCTTATGACGATAAAGGATTTCACGATGTAAATCACATGTAGATTCGTCTCACAAATAGGCCCAGAGTGTCTGGGGACGATACCAATATAATACGTTGAAAGAGAGTAAAGGAGAGCGATAAAGAGAAAGGGAGAAATAGGCACCCACACGTTCATAAAATACAGTTATAATGCTTTACGATATTAACTCGAACAGTCGTAGCGTCTAATATCGTAGCTGCTATATTGCCGTACGTCAATGTGATTTACACATTTCTCATCGAACCCTTAATCAAAATGATATAATCCCGAAGGAGCCCTAATCTTTAAGTAACGATTCTTCCTATTTGCGTAATTGTCTAATTGCGCAGTATAGGTACCCATCCGTGCAGGAATGTTCACAGTTGTATTACAATTACATATGATATTGCTCCTAAATTCCTGATGAGAGAATATTTTCCTCGCTTTCATTATCTCACAAACGTCCAATCTCCTTCAAATACCCTCAGAGATTCTTTGCCGAGCGGTTATCTACGACAAACTCTTTATTCCGCTCTCGTTCGATTGTCGTGTTCTCATTTGAATTCGCGTCCGTTCTTGTCTTTTCTTACATTTTCGAAAAGAGTCCTAATAGGTTTATTCCGGTATAGATCTTTGCACGATACTCTGCCACGTGAAGATACTCGCGTCGAGATCCGTACTTGGTGTCCTAAATCGATTAGATATGCTCGAACAGTCTCGCTACTGAGAAGATTCTACGAAGATCAGTTGTACGCGCGGCACGCGATATACCTTGAACTATTCGTAGTTGAACAAATCCCGTATCATAAGATTTTCTCAAAGATTCAACTCGTATCTTAACTCTTCTATCTTTATTCACTATTCTAACTTTATTTCCTGTCTGCTAATACTCGTTGTCCGAAAAAAGTACACGTATGAATGGGGAGACGAAATAGAAAGACGATCGATTTCTGTCGTAAACTCCAAGTTTCAAAGCCTTGTCTCGTTGACGGACAATAAAGTTCCATTGTGTTGTACTTATCATTTCGATGTCGCGATACATAACGTGTCCTCTCATCGTACCTCTCGCCTTCCTTCCTCAATCCTGCTTCTCACTCAATCATTATACGCTTGCTATTTCTTGCAGTACCTCGGATAAGAACGTTGCCCGTCATTGCACACTCGTCGTTCCGTTTCAGAAACGAACTTGTTCCGATTTCTATGACTATTAAGAATGTCGCGCTCGCTGAAATTCGGGGCTCAATATCAGGATGTTGGAGCGTATCCAAGATTTTTCCGCTGCAGAAAGAGCGATATCTCACGGAAAGTCGGTCTCTCGGTTTCCTCTCGTTGCCAGCACTCGAGCATCAGATCGTAGATGTCCTTCGAGGAGGCGGTGGGCCGAGGCAGATAATCGAAGCCGTTTCTAGGATCTTCCTTGCAACTGTCTTCAGGATTGGCGTTGCTGCAGTCAGCGGCATGATGCAGTTGCCGCAGGCTCTGCACCACTTCCTCGTCGGACAGATGTTCGTAGGGGACACGTCTGCCAAGATTCAAAATCTCCCAGAGGGTGACTGCGAAAGCCCACACGTCGCTCTTGGTCGTGTACTTTCCCTGAAAATCGGATTTAACGTACATTATTTGAGAATTTCGAGAGAATTCTCGACCTGCAGCGGTTCGAGAATTACCGATAAATCTCGACACATTGTGAAGTGCCATTTCGAAATAAAATAAGTCGAGGCCACAGCTTACCAAAAATATCGACTCCCATGCCATCCATCGTACCGGCAACGGCATGGTTCCATCAACCTTGTAGTAATCGCAGGCGTACAGTTCATTGTCCGTGCCGAAATCCGAGATTTTGATATGATAAGCCTTACCGACTAAACAGTTTCTACAAACAAAATTATATAACGTATAGAGAAAGTGAAATTATTTGTTCTATTATCATGCCGAGAGGAAATTCAAAATTCGCATCATTTTACATTTATTTATTCGTGCGTTGCTCGATAATCTCCGCAAATCGTTCGATCGGAATACAACGCTTAGACTTTAGGATAGCTCGAGTATTTCTACGAAGAGAGTTTCGTCACAAGTTCGCGCGCGCGCCGAATCGAATACTTTTCCGAGTGGCTTGTCTGAAAACGAAAGAGACGAAGCCAGATTGATCTCTCGCCGGTGCGTAGCGTGCCCGCCAATCTGCATACGCGTACGCATTCTGTGCATGGCAGTCAACCGGAAGCTAGAATGGTTGTCTGCATGTAACATTTACTCGCGTATGTGGTCGAGCTGCATTTCCTGCCCAAACACACACGGATGTGCAATTATACTCGATGCGTGAATAAACTTTCTCCACATTAAATTATCGCAGGCAGTAATCGTAAATCGTTTATTTTAAGAGAGAAGCTTGAGATATATATAAAAAAATTTACCCGTTTGACAGTATCTGCGGAGAGATAGTAGAAGTTGTATTATATATATTTAATTTTAATATGTAACAGACGTAATTACTTAATATCTCTTATCACGAATGCGTCTGATATTTCGTTTCTCGTTCGTCCTTTGAGCGGGCCCCACTACAGATACGTTCAAGTATTTCCCTGAGGAGAACTTACAATTACAGATGGATAAGCATTCATGCAACTTCCGCTCAAAGCTTCAGACATTGACCAGTTCGCTTTAAAGACGAACTAATCTTCGCTATCTGAGAGACGACCAACCAAACGTTATCCGAATAGCACAGGTATGGAATAGAATCAATTAATTTCGCCGCCGGAACAAAGCTCCAATTTGGCAGCAGAACCTGGTTAATTAGGGGCGCTTTATCGATCATTGCTATTGGCTACTTCGCCATCGGGCTACTGCGTCGATGGGGCTGACCCCGGTTGTCCCTATATTGTAGAGTACGACAGTAATGCAATAAGCCGCGTTCACGCCTCGTATTGAAGCTGTTGCAGTATAAATCAGGTGTGATGATCTCTGCCCCACAATATGATGAGAACTTTGATCGCTCGCATTAATACCAAAAATAATAAATCCTGATCATGGAGATCCGAAATCTGTGTAAAATTTATGTCTCATAAAAGTTTAATTGCCTAATATCCGGATATCAGATAGACTAATGCTTACTAATATAATATTAGTTATTTATAATTAATTCCAATAATATGTGTCGTTACATATTCATGATATTGTAATATAAATTTAAAATTATTTTATGTGATTATTTTAAATATTTAGGGATTTAAATATATTAGCAGGTAATTCGTTAATGCATATAGAAATTTTACATATATTACTTAAATGTATATTATTAATACATTAGAAAATGCTATACTCTCTATGCAAATCAAAGTCATTAATTTCTGTTAATAAACCTAAATTTTAATAATTCCAACAGATTATGAGAATAATTCAGAACTTATCTTTGTCAATTAAAATAATAATAAAATATCATTAAAATCGTTAGTTTCTTAACTTATTCATTATTCATCTCTTATTTTACATTAATACAAGAGAATTTTAATCTAAAATTGTCGTAGAGAAACAAGGAAATTGAATGATATTACAGTAGCTTTACGCGTAAAAATATGAGGAAGAAGGATCAGGAAAAGAAAAAAAAATCAGATATATCAAGCATGATGAAAGGCGACTCCTTCGCGTCTGTAATCGAAATCGGAACAAAGATAGGCTTTCTTGGCAGGAAGCAGAATGTCTACATTCAGCTTGCGACGACTTCTTCGATGGATAAAGAGAATCACCCCTGTCATTGTGCAAGTTACAAGTCGAAGTTAAACTCGGAATCACTTGGCCATTTGAAGCAAGCACGAGCGCTATTGTCAATAGGAATAGAAACGTTAAGTGTACTTGGCTGATTGACGCGGTTGTATAATTGAAGTCGATTCCAGCGTATCAACATCGAAGTCGGACGTTCGGCCTCAAGTTAGATTGAAAGTTGAATATTGGATATGCATTGGAAAAGAAACAAATGAACCATCGGAAGGTTTCTCAGGTAGGAGTACGGCGAGAAAGTAAGCGTAGAAGAAAAGCCGACTTCTTTGAATTTTTAACCGGTTGTTCGAACACGTAAGCTCTCGTCAGCGGAGAATAAAATTCTTGCATACCTACAGTCTTCAGTATTCTCGAGGGTGGATAAGGAAGGAGAATCGTGGCTTCCTCTATCGCTCGAAGTTACATTCTAAATCCAATGTTGGAATCTGCGAGGCCGAATGACTGTATTACGAGTTAAACGCGCAATACTTTAGTATTAAAGTTTGCCTATACTTGCCGCAAAGAAAAGCATAGAATTTTGCCGCAAGAGAGAAGATATAAACGAAAAGTATTTTCGGATCTTCTAGCAAAAACTATTTCTACCTGAGAAACAAATTTTCCCTTTACAGAGAAACGTAATAATATTTATATTGCATTTTTTTGGGGCTAAATTAAAGTTAGAAATTGCATAACTAAAACTACACACAATATTTTCAATGTGAGAATGAACAGTGGGAAAAAAAAAACATTAGACATAATATCCAGTACTACATACACTTGTTGCCAGAAGGAAAACGAAAGAAAACTCGTCCGGTACATTTGTGATTCAAAATAGGATGAAGGAAATCTCTTTTACCGGAATGCGAAATACTCACATGCGGGAATACAGAATACAGGCTTTTGCCATTTCTGCTCCTTTAGACGTACATTTATTCGTAGTGTGCCCGCACTATCGCCAATCTCTGATGTCGCACATTAACAGAATAACATTATCAGCGTTATTGGCGAGTTGTACTGTAATGTGAGATTTTACCTTCGTTCGTATACAATATCGGTTTTTTTCGTTATTTTTTTCCGGTTGGTCAAACACTCGTGCTGCGCGAATCCACTATCCTTTCCATCTTTAAAGCATTACATAGAGCTATCGATCTTCTCATTCGTTGGTATTCTTTTTCCATTCGGGCCAATTGAATTGCATTACCGTTTGATCAGCAATCGATCCCTTCCTTCTTTTTCACTTGGCTTGGCACCGACAATGACTCTATAGCTACACCGCGCATTCGCGAATGAAATAAGAGCCTGCGATGGATTGGCAGTTTGTCTCGGGCGGAGGAATCGGTAGAACATCCTCGGTACTCGACCAACCGGTTTCGATAACGTTTAAACTCTATAGCTCGGAATCCTTCGCCCGGTTCGATTTAAATGAATAAAAATGTTTCGCTTCGCTCTTTCTCGTTTATCGCGATAGATAAATCGCGCGCAAAGGTCGTCCGATATAGAAAGGGCAAAAATGCATTTCCAAAGTATCGCGTGCGCGCCATTGATACCCGCAATGTCCATTTCTCTTTTGACGCCGCCAGTCACGAAGAATTTATGCCCCACGGTGGAATTCCCATACGGTCGCGTATTTCACTGAATATCGTCGGTTCGTCACGCTGACGTGTGCCATCAAAGTGGAAGTTCAGCGGTGGTGCCATTAAATTCTGATTAAATTTTGATTAAATCCCGGTACCTATACAAAAGGCATCGATCTACAATATTTGCAACGCGATCGGATCGTATCCCGCTTTTTTTTTTCTCACAAAAGCACAGAGAAGGATAACGTATCGCGCAAATTTTTATAAAGCTCCATGTGCGGCATGTTAAAAATTTAACCAAAGGATTACCTACGGCTCTGCTGCAATCACAGACGCGTACATTCCACTCCCTCGAATGCTCTCGAAAATATTTTGAAATTTGCAACACTATTAGCATTTTGTCATGAAAAATGCTAATGAAAATGTGAGCAGCGTAAAGACATCTCGTTTCGAGTACCAGCAAACATCGAACGTAGCGAGTAGTTGTCATCGATCATGTATAAGTTTCGAATTATTATCTTGATACAATTAATATAATAATGCGAATTATTTCGTATTTAAGTACGATGGAGTATATGAGGGATGACACAGAAGTTGTTCTGACGATACTTCTGAACGATATTTCTACAATCGATGGGTCGAACCGTGTCAAAAGCTCTTAGGACACGCTGACAGGGCTGATATCGTTATGAAAGCTTCGCAGGAAGTGTCTCTCGCTATACATTAAGATTTACGAGGGTTTGAGAGACACTGTCCAGCCGGAAACTAGGTCCCACGTGCTATGAGAGTTCGGCGGTTTGCGCGAATATGCGCCCGCATGTGTGCGGAAGATATACATATATGCACATATGTGCATCTAAACGTCCTATCGATTCAGCGAGATGGCCATTGCATTTCAATAACAGCCACGTAGATGGACTTTGTTTCATATACGAGATGTGTACTTTGTATTCGTAGATCGATGATTACCGACACTGGTCACTGTATACGTTATGTGGCACGGAGATCATCATGAAGATTTATCTATGCAATATTAGAAGCATGGAAATTAAATGGAGATTGTTCGGAAACGTATGGAGTTCGTGTGAAAAAGATACGCGCGTCTATATGCAAAATGTGCACGACAGAATAAGTATAATAAATCATGTAATTTGTAATATCGATTTTAATTGTAATCGTCTATGAGATGAATCGGTGCAATATACATTTTACACTAATGCAATATTTTCATCGTTAAATTTACGGGCGCCTGCGCGTTATCTGTGATCGATGGAAAATTCAAGGAGAATAATCGGCAAGTTCCGGCATTAAAATTTCATTACTAGCGCAGGCTAAACAGGCTTACTTAAATTTTCAGTTTCTGCGCTTTCAGTTAAAGACGCGTTTGGATCGAAACATTTAAAAAATGTATAAATACTTCTTTTTCGATAAAATAAGATCGGCCCTTTCCCGATTTACACTTAATCTCGATTTATACTTAATGCGAGGCGGATATCCTTTTGTAGTTCGATTGAGAGGAAAATCGATTGCAAACGTGACAAATATTAGGCCATTATGTTGGATCGAGGAAGGTGGCTATTGTGCGCCTCGAAGTCGCGCACTATGGGGTTGGTTGCGAAAAAAACCCGTGAAGGAATTACTTGGCGATCGGTCCACGAAGGACACAATATTATAAGCTGATCCAGATGGTTCGACGACGATTGAATGCGATTGGAATAGAAAGTAAAAGAATAAATAAAACGTCAAAATTTTCTACCACCGAGGTCACGGTACCATTCACAAACTAGCTTGCTTGCTCTTCTCGCCGCATACCTCGCGACGATTCACTAACAAATCGTTGATTTCCCATGCGGTTCTCGGCTCCGTTTGTTTTGGGGCTTATGGAAATGCACTGCGGGGGTTGGTATAATTCAATTTCATCCTGAGAGTGTAACAGGGTAGGGGAGGAGAGGAGGGGGGGAGGGGGAGG
>NW_017304653.1:149422-153180 GCF_001594115.1 Trachymyrmex septentrionalis
CTCGACGTGGTAAAATCCTCTCTCTACGTACGTACACGTTATCGAGTACAAGCGCACGCACACACACACACACACACACACACACACACCGCAGAGAACATCTCTGTTAGTTATTAGACTGTGCCAATTAAAGCGGACGGCACAATCTCAAACAAGATCGTGAGGGCTACATCCGTCGAAAGATAATCTCGATTCGCTACTATTTAAAGTCGATAGACACGGATGGAGTCTTGTTAGCCGATGAAGCGGAAAGCGAGACCGGGGAAAAATATCGGGGAGGGGAAGGATGAGTAAATTTACGTCGGGAGATAAATCAAGAGCGCAACGGATCCATTTATCCCTTCCGCAATAACGTAAAAAACCATGCCGCGACATTCACGCCGCGCCATATCATACCTTTTCCATGCGTTTGGTCGCGGCCGACTTTTGAAATTACTTTTCAATAAAAATCGCGCGCGGCGAGATATATATATATCCCGTTTTTCAACCCCGTTCTCCCGCGACAGGGGATCATCCCCCGGCTTGCGTTAGGAATTATAAAACCCTCCGCGTATTGTTGCCGCCATGGAAACGTTGTAATTTTCCTCGCGTCATGTCGACCGAGAAGATTCCCTTGTAATCTTACATCTTCTCGACGCGCATCGGTGCACTCGCGCGAGAAAGAGCTTCATATTCACGTCTGTATTCAAATCTCCGATTCATTCTCCAATTTCGTTTAATCTAAGACTCGCACGCGGAGTATAACGGAGTCTGCAGAAATGTACTACTGTCTGCTGAATATATGTACATAATAAAAAGATGTACGCGATACAGTCATTTTGACTGTTAAAATTGCATCGTGGAGAATTAATAACGCGTAGTCGTTGTTTGTAAGCTTGTATTACTTAAAGCGGCGCCTACAATGAGATTTCAAGGCGTAAATCTTAAGTCCTTTCAAGTCCTAAGAAAAGTCGTGAGAAATTAATCAATCACAGTCGAACGTGAGGGGAATAATCGATTACGATCGCGTCGATTTTTTACGGCTTAGGGCTTAAAAACTTGAGTTTTACGCTTCAAAATCTCATTGTAGACGGCGCTTAATGTATAAATCACGTATTATGCTGAGGACGAGAATCAGGAGTGTTTAGATACAGAGAGTGAATACCGGTTAAGGACGATAAAGCCTCGCTCGTAAGTTTATTCTCGAGAGATGAAAGCGAATCCGCGGGAGATTCGTTTCAGCAAAGTTCTATTGTACTCACCTAGTAGCCAAATCTCGATGAACGAAGTTCAGGTTCTCCAGATACCGCATGCCCGACGCGATCTGTGCCGCCATGTAGATGAGACAGTTGAAACTGAAACGACGACGACGAAGTGGCGTGAGTCTGCTGCGACAAAGTTAAGGTATTCGCACTCGAATACACCCGACCGCCGTCGCCTCGGAGGGATTCCTCCGAGGTGTAGGTCGTCGGGAATCGGGGCTGCGTCAGGGCTGTGCGTCGCTCACGATTAATAAACGCGTCAAACTCTCGCGCGGGAGAAACTTATTGCGTGTTAACTTCAGCGACGGCAGTTCGCTGGAAATGAAACCGAGCTCCGGTTCGTTAGAGACGATTGCAGCACTTTGGGAGCCGTAATCTTGAATACTTTAAGCTCGGTAACAACAGCGCGTTGCTTATACGTCAGCGTAGTCATGTTTATATACATTATGTAATATACTCCGTATATTTTAGTACTAACATTATATACAGTAGATGAATTATCGAACAAATATTAGATTAACGAAGAATCAGAATTTTTTTTTCCGGACTATACGGCTAGATAATATATTGTAATTAATTTTCTCTTAAAAAAATTGCAATTTCCACGATACGACGTCCTTCAATTTTAATAACTTGGGGTATTTGAAAAATATAAATTTCTCTGATGCTACATTTTTTAAGTAGAATACACAGAAAGAATAATTTTACTTAAATAAAAATTTAGCTAGATACAGATTTGAAAATAATTTTGTTTTATCATCGAAATGTTCATGTTGAAAATTCAAACATGTAATGAGCTATACTGCAAAAAGTTGTAATATTCTAGCTTGAGTGTTCTATATAACTATTTTGATAGTCCAACAAAATTATTTTCAGATCTATATCTAGCTAAATCTTTAGATACTTTAGCGAAATCATTATTCTTTCCGTGCATGCACCTACAACGAAACAGTTAAGCTTTATTATGATATTTGTCGTCGTATTCTCAAAATTATTGAAAGCATTTTATACGAAATGATTTTAATATTCCTTCTTACTCTGCCACTTCAGCAGAATATTAGCAGAATTTTATCACGTAAAAATTTAAAAGTCGATACTGCGACTTAACGTGTTAAAGAAGCATATACTTATCTATAATGCGCAGAACTTATCAGCGAGCACACATTTCCCGGACTTTTTATTGGTGCTACAAGAAAATCCGGAATGTGCGAGAATTGGAATTTGTAATACCTATCATCGTTAAAGATGTGATCGCGGATTCAAGCGCTTTGATGCAAGGTAACGAGCGGATTAATATTTAGCTGCGTTTTCATGGAACATCTCGTATAACTGAAAATTTTCATGTTGCGAGGTATATTAGCCAAGTATATGTATATATATATACACACACACACACACACACACACACACATATATATATATATTCCTTTAACTCTTGCGCGGAGCATAGGATCTCTAATGAGGTTCCATATATATAATATATATGTATATATACGTATATATACTTTTTTACAAAATGAGATATTGCTTTCATGAAGTACGTGTTCCATGACTTTTTGGCAATTTTATTCACGAAAGATATTCGGATTTGATATTTTTAAAGATACTGCGTTGCTTTTATTTGGAAACATTCAATTTCCGCGACGACCGTTACATGCAATGAAACATCCTGCATGCGTGCATGTTTTTTGGAAAAACGACAGCGAATGTTTTAATAAACACTGCTCTTTCACTATATCAATAAAATAACAAGTCAGCAGAAAAAAATTTTAGGCGATACATATTAAATTGCATTCTGGTATTATATTATAGTGAAATAAAAAAAGTCATTACGCAAGTGTTTTCGAGAGTAATTTAGAAATTAACGTAATAAGGCGTTAATGCTAATTAATGGTTTTAAGAGAAATTAGTTATAATACGAAGAGAATTATATATGCGCGCTGGGTTTTGATTAATGTCAGAATGTGTCACTGGAAAGTTACCTGAGTGTCTTGACGCCAATTGGCATGGAATGCGCGTCCTCGGCAGTGATATGCGTCTTGAGGAACTGACAAAGATCCCCATGTTCTAGATATTCCATTACCACGCAATACGGTTCCTCGCGGTAGCAAGCGCCCAGGACTCGTGCGATATTGCGATCTTCTAGAGCAGCCAGAATCCTCACGTCTCTTTGGAAGTCCAACCTGTGCAGGATCAACCCAATTCTTCAGTGAGTTAGTATCACTAATGCTATAACTAATCTAATCTACGAGCTAATTGCTCAAAATGAAAGAGATCTAATTTCACGTTCGATTTTGTGTCAATTATTGCGACGATTATATTATATTAGCGATCATGATTATCGTACTCTTACGTAATTCTATATATAACCGGATCCAATTTTAAAGATAAATCTCAAAACGTAGGATATACAAAATACAATATATATTCGTATTTTTAGAAATATGAGAAATACGAAATGTATAAATATAAATAACTATATATATAATAACAAATATAATAACAAATATTATATAT
>NW_017304653.1:153280-158040 GCF_001594115.1 Trachymyrmex septentrionalis
TAAATGTGATGTCGCTTTGAACTTTAAAGTAACAAGAGTCACTGATGTCCGTCCTAGATAATGACTCTCATATCGCGTTGCCCGCTTTCTGCATTGTGGTCCCAACGTTCGTACGACGTTAACGGCTGCGGTCGCCATCCAGTTCGTTGGGTCGTGTACTTCCGGATAAGAGAAGCGCTTTCCAGCGTATGAGTGCATATGTGCGACGCGCCTTTCCACGCAGCATCGTTACTCCGGTCTTACTTACGATCGGCTTGGTAATGGCACTTTCGCGTGATAGCTTAATGCGACCGTTAACTAAACGACGGCGCCCTGCGTATCGATTCGCCGTAAACTAAGAATTTGCTGGTGCGCGCGATTATCGCGGCACCTTCGGGTCCGACGTGGGCGAAACATACGGTCCTGTTCTTGGCCACTATATGCAAAATAGCCCGTTTAGCGTTACCGCCACTCCTAAGGTAGGTTAATGACTTTCGCATTAGCCGAAACTTCGTACTCGCGGTTCAATTTCTCCTCTCTCGTGCCGCTGGTATCGGCGGTTACGCTGGAACGTTCCCTATTGTATTGGCGGTGTTCGCAGTACCACGAACGTGATGCCGAATTCGCAATTTAATTTCCATTTCGATCTATTACTTTGGAAATATCCTTTGATTTTTCCGACAACAATGGTTTTTAGCACAATGATACCATGGAATAAATACAAATTTGCAAAAAAAAAAAAACTGTACAGTGTTGTACTATTAACGAATAAATTTTGAAAAATGTATAAAGGCATTTAAAATAAAAAATTATCTCGAGATTTAATTATAACTGTTTAAGATTACAATTCTTGAAATTGATAAAATTGGAGAACTTGCGTGAATAGACCTTAGCAGGTTTTTTTTTTATATAATGATGAAATTTTATCATGATTTCGATAATTCGAAGAAATGACATATGCGTCATTTACCTCGAAAGGATGCAAATCGGAGCAGTCGAGCCCACGCGTTATTTTTAATAAAGTATCAGCGCGAGTCATACACTGTAATATGCGAGCATGGTGTATAAAACATTCCTTATCTACCGTCAGCATGGCCTCCTCCGAACGAGCGACTGCACATGCGAGCATCCTCTGTTGTACTTTTCTTATTTACCATCGCATGGAAGATTTTTGCGATCCCGTTTGAATCTACGCGCGTTCATATGCATTGCGAATTTTCACAGAAGGAACGATTTTGAAGTATCTATAAATTTAGCTTTAGATACAGATTTGAAATTAATTTTGTTGGGTCATCCAAATATTTATGCAGAAAACTCAAGCATAAGTAACGTTGCAAAAAGTTTTGACGTTCTAGCAACTAGCTTGAACGTTCTGTATGATTATTTTGACAATTCAACCGAATTATTTTTTAATCTAGCTAAATTTTTAGTTACAGCAAATCATTTTTTCTACCGTATTGATATAAGAGAATAAAATATGACATCACTAAGAAAAAAAATGTTTCGTTCTATGAATAAAAATTTTGTTGTAACAACAAAAATTTGGTTGAATATACCGAATAAAAATTTTTAAAATATGTATATCAAACAAAGCAGTAATCTTATGGAACTAAATTGTAATAGTTAATATAAACAAATATTTTTGTTATTTACACAAAGCAGAGAAATTATTTTATAAAAACAACTAAATGTTTCGAACAAAAATATCTATTCAAATATATTCAAAGGAGTTAGGATTCAGAGTTATTTCGTAGTGAAAATATTTATAATTAATATTAGGATAATGAGCGACGAATTTTTGTTGTTGCGGGAAATTCCCTTTATCTCTCAAGACGTGATGCGTATGTAACAGTGTGGATTTGCGATTCTTCATACGTCGCAGTTGCTCGCGTTTCAACACGAAGGGCAAACTCGTCGATGCAGTCACGACAAGCTATAAGTCATCCGCGCGACAGAAGCTTGTTGCATGAGTGGATGCTGAGGATCCGCCTAGAATCTTTCGAAGATCTTTCTCGCACAAGATAAAATACGACGAGTATCTCTCGGAGACTATATGTATATCTAGTCGTTTTATATAGAATCGATCAGAACTATCGTGATTTTTGCCTGCGGTTTGTTCCGGTATTTGAAAGTCGATCTACTTATTAACTCAAATACAATATTTCAGTGCCAATGGTATTTTTATAAAGGTTTAAGGAATGAATCGATTATGTGAAAATCGATTCTCCCAGAGATAGCGGAATCGATGAGAGAGTGATTTAAAGTGATTGATGTAATGGTTAACAATAAATTAATCACTTTCGTAAGATGCTTGTGCAATCACTTCGCACACAAGTACGCGATGCACCATGCACCAGGCACTGTTACGGAATTGCAATGTGTAGCGAAACTCCTCGCGCAAGTAGATACACTCATGCACGCTAAATCAACCAAATTGCTCGCTATTCTCCCTCGCATCTGAGACGTCCGACAGATTGCTCCGCGGACGGAGTCGACGAAATTTCTCTCTTCAGGTCAGAGCCAGAGCCAGAGTCTGTCGAGCGCAATAGGCAGTGTGGTATCCAATGGGAAGGGCCGTCGATTTTCATCGATGTTCATTGGTGGGAAGCTTTGTCATCTTTGCTACGAAGTCTCCCATCCTTCGTTTCGCTGCACACATCGGCCCATAGTGCGCGCCAAAGTCAGCCCGATATCCTATCTCCCGGTCATTGTATGCAAATCCGTTCCATTCGTGGAATCGAACTGGCCTTTTTCTGATGTCTGACGCGATAGCCGCGAGAACGATCGTCCGGGAACGGTATATCCGGACATTTCGCCGCCGCGGGGCTTCTTCGGTGGACGTCGCGCCGCGACGCAGGTCGTCGCATGCATTCGACCAGAGAACACGAACGTGGATCACTCGTTTTCTATCTCCAAATTCGATGTATATACTGCATATATATACTGCTGCCGAGAACTCTCTCTCTCTCTCTCTCTCTCTCTCTCTCTCTCTCTCTCTCTCTCGCAGAATTTAGCTTACTGCTCTCTTCTTTCGCCATCGCATTTTTGGACGTGCTTATTATGCGGACTCCCATTTTCATTTCACGAAAATATTTCCTCTTACATGAATTTCGATAATGCGGGATAATCGAGCTGAAAACAAGCCCCTGCTTTCAACTAACGCGCACATGGAAAAAATGATTTTTTTTTTTGCTGAATGCAGATTTAAAAATAATTTTGTTAGACCATCAAAATAATTGCTAAAAACTAAAAAATGATGAGAAATGCTGCAAAAAATTTTGATATTCTAACAACCAGAATTTGAATTTCCAACAAAATTATTTTTATAATCCGACAGAATTATTTTTCAGACCTGTATCCAGCAAAATTTTAGATTTTTCAGTAAAATCGTTCTTTCCATGCACGTAATGACCGAAATAATTTTCTAGGAATATTTCGAATATTAGATATTACACAGAAAAAACGATTTTACTGAAGTATCTGAAAATTTAATTAGATGTGCAGATCTGAAAGTAATTTTATACCATCAAAATAATTACATTATTAAAAATATTATATTTAATGTATTTTTCATAAAATGTTATAAAATTTAATGTACTTTCCATTTTTTATGTGGATCTATATGAATGCAAACGTTCATTACATTTAAGCTACTATAACTTAGTTTTCAATTAAATCATTCATTACTTTCCAGTTATCAACTTGACCATAAGCTTTCATTATACGTGTTATTTAAATTCATTACTAAAAATAATTTATTAAAAAATATTTATAAGGCGAGATAACCTTTGATAATAATTTATTCGTACAGAACTCGAGCGGAACGTGTCAGAATTATTGTCAAAATTATCGGGTCGACACGTTTCCGTGGAGTTGGAATATTCTAACCTGTGCGTATAAAAATTATTAATTGTTAGAATTTTGTCCTGAAGCGTCATATAATAATCAATCTAGTATATAATAATCAATTTGTCTGATAATAAGAATTGAACTTTCTTGACGCCGGCTATCGATTTTATCTTTTTCGGGAGGTAGCTTATGATATGTATATCGGTCGATATTAATGAATGAATGCTGCATAAAAATCGTGAATACGACTGGATAGCAGGTATTGCAGAAATGTGTCTTTATGTGAATGTACAAGGTTTATCGTCGCACACGCGGAGGAAACGGACTAGAGGAAGGCAGAAAGGCATGCTTGTTCAATCGAGCGTCACTATAATGAAACAGAATGCAAATTGCGGCTTCCATATGGACGTGTATACTCACTTTTCCTTCTCACTGGCTTCCGGTAGTAAAAACTTGACGGCCACGAGTCGCTTGCCAAGGGTAGTCGTTGTCCCGTATTCCGGAATCCCTTCAGCTTCCGCCACGTATACCTTTATATGCAAAATTTGTTTAAATTGCGTTATGTATATGCATAGAAGCTATTCATGATCAGGGTAAATTTAACAGAAAACAAGTGAAATTTTGTAATCTGTTGTAATATTGACGAATCTCGGTTGTACGTGATTTTACACAAGCCGACCTTTTGCTAACTTTGTTTATCGTTTGTTAACATTTTTTCACATATGTAAATAATAATAATTTTGCAAGAACATTAATTTTTACTTGCTTTCTCAATTATGCAGCCAAGCGGATGGCACTACAAGAATTTTTTGTTCAGTCTTATCAAAGATGATAACATACTCTCTAAATCTGAATCAGTGAATAGTCACTAATTACTCAATGGCATACTTGGCATTAGACAATAAATGAAGTTCAACTAAAAAAGGAATAAT
>NW_017304653.1:158140-161828 GCF_001594115.1 Trachymyrmex septentrionalis
ACACAGATTAAACAAGGAATAATGTTTGAGCATTATATAACTAAAATACTGCACTGCATACTGATATTTGCACATTAATTTCAATCTTTTAATAACATATTTATTGAATTTATGCACTAAAACAAGATTAATTAGATCACATAGTAAAGATTAGTTAGGTTAGATATCTCACATTTCATTCACTGATTACCAGTGGCATACTTGGCACTGATATCAATGATTATCCACTGATTCAGAATTTAAAAATTTATACATTTATAAATTTATATACATATAAATTTAATGCATATATACTATTAAGAAAAATTATTTTTTTTTATGTACTACAATTTACTTGTCGCTGTTTTTAATCTTAGCATATAATTTCTGAAGAAAATACTGATTCTTTTCCGACACAGTAAAATTTAAATAAGTACAATCAAAAGAAAGTCATACGACTTACTTCGATGTAGGTCCGAAAAATAAAATTTGGTCCTTCCTTTTACGATTTAAAAGAATATATTCTTTTCATTAGTTGCATTAACTGGGATTTTGATGGAAGATGAATGACTCGGAATTCTAGTTAAATCTAGAATTTTAGATTTAACTGGAAATCTAGTAGACTAGTAATCGCAGAATTTTGGATCGTTCGTTTTCCACCAGAATTCCATTTAATTTAATCAAATACTTTTCTCCGTGTAATATACGAAAATACATTCAGAGAACTCTTGAAGCCTTAGTAACCGTAGTCTGAAAGTCTAGGACGGAAGTAAAGGATAATCAATCATTGTATGCATCGCGTAACACGATTGTACTCTTCTGTAACTTCCGTGTAAGAGATTCGACGATCTTCCGGCAATCTCGCACGAAGACGATTGATCTCGTAAGTCGACCGGGACTCGAGATCGACGTGTCCGATCTCGCGTATATCCACGGGAAGTCCCGCACGATCGCGTCTGCATGCATCCGCATCCACGGAAGCCTGACGCGGCAACTGGCAAACTGTGCGAAACGAACGAGCGAGCGTTTCGACGATCCTCCTCGCCCGTTGTCATTAACGTTGTCGGTTCCCGTAGCGGGAAACAAAAGGGAATTATTAGCCGCTCTAACGCATCCTAAACTGATTATCCTCGACGACCCCCGATGAGGTGCCATTGTGCCGGCGAAGAATAACACGTCCCGGGTACTTCATTAATCGACGTATTGTTGCGCATCCCGCGCATGTTGAATTACCCGCGCGCGCTGCGGGGCCAACAAACGGATTGATTTCGAGAACGATCGTCACTGTGCCGGAGAAGTTGCGACACATTACCTAAATTTACGCGGGATAGTACGAACTTGCTTTTTTATCCGCGCACAATCGTAGCGGTAATGCTGATAAATTAATTGTTATAACGGCGTAATGAATTTTCTTTGTTACATCGAATTCCGTGTCCCTCAAAATCGAGAACGATATAGACTATGCACCCTAGATAATTTTTAAATCGAATTAGAGAATACAAATAATAGAAAAATACTAAGCACAAAAATAATTGCAAAGCTGTTGTCGTTTGATTCGTCGAGTGTTCGTATCTAATTGGAAATACAGTGAGTACAAAAATTATTTGTACAGGAGAAATTTTTATTTCAATAAGCCTTAGAAAATGAACGTTAGTTAGCAATTTTGTAGAATAAATCTATTCTTTATCGATATAAACTCTGAACTAATGCACTATGTTCAATAAGTTGAAGTGAAACAGATATAGTTTGTTCCACTTCACGTTTGTGTTCACCATAAAGAACATATTTATTGAGTACTTTCTGTACTAATATAAAGAAAAGGGCTTCGCGATCTATAGAAGCTAAATTTCTCAACCGTAGGAATATTTTTTGTGCATGTCCGAATAATACAATTTCACATTTTCGTTTATTTTTAAGATAACATTTTTAAGATACATATATTTTAATTATTACACTATTTAAGTATAAAATAATTTTGTAAACTATACATTGTAGTCTTTGTTAATAAATTGCTAATTAATATTTTTTTTTTTTCAAAATAAGGTCTTTTTAAAAGACATCCCTCTTATACGAATACTTTTTGCGCCCACTGTATATACTTGATATTCACGGGTGTAATAACAACGTCATTACCGTTCCGAAGGCGCCTTCGGCAAGTTTGGAGAGCATGCGAAGGCGATGCCGTGGGAAGAGCGGTACGCTGGTCTGCTCCAGACGTCTCTTCAGGGCCGAGAGTACCTCCTGTTGAGTCGGCGACTGTAACACGAAAGCGCAAATGCATTGTGCGGGCTATCCGATGATAATCAACGATCTATGATCACGCTAGTCGCGCCGGGGCGCATCGTAGGTATCGTAGGATCTACGACCGTCATTCGATAAACGGCTTACCCCCTTCGATCTTCGCGTTCACGTGGATTATCGAGTGCACGAGAGAGAGAGCGAGAGAGAGAGAGAGAGAGAGAGAGAGAGAGAGAGAGAGAGAGAGAGAGAGAGAGAGCACGCGGAACTGTAACACAACTTACAAATATTTTATTGGTCGCGAACTAGGTATCCCATTGTTGATTGGTAAAAGCTGACTTGTAGAACGTTAGATGCGACGTGATTTATAGGCGTATCTTGTGCTACTTTCATCGAAATATAATACTTTCTATTGTTGGACTGGACCATGAGATATTTTAATGAGATATATGATTTATAAAACATTGCAATAATGTTTTTGTAAAAGAGAATGAAAAGGCATAGAAATCTTGCCAAATTATTTCATGGTTCGAAGGACACGACGAGTAGCTCATAAATGTCCCGTCAATTTTAAACTGTTGCATTCGAGAATTGATACATTCATATAGTGGTCAATAATATGTTGTGTGTGCGATCATCTGTATATTTATTTCGGGGATACGTAAGTGATCGTGAAAGTCGTCTGAAACTCGATGCTCTCATAAGTGAGAGTGACGTGAAAAGAAATATTGTCGAATACGTTGGGTACTCGCCGAGTAATCCCCGTTTTACGGATAACAGTGAATCTGCCGAGAAGGATGATTGGCGTTGCTACGAAGCGTCAAGGCCAGACTCGACGCGACACGGGGTGAAATGTTTTGACTGTTTCGAGTGGCGCTGTCGGGTGTCAATCACGCGCAGACGTCTCGACGTAGACACGGGCACTTTCGGATCTGGAGCGTCCCGTCCCGAGCATTGTGCCCGGATCAATCTCGATTCACGCCGCGGAAACCGTACGCAAAGCGCGATACCAGATGTGTCTATCCACAGGACACACGCGTATCCCGACGTAGAGAAAGGACTCACTCGACAGTGAAGAAGCTGTTCGCATTCATGACTTTGGGGGAATCGATCGGGGAACAGGGCGGCAAATGCTTATCAAGTATTCTCCCTTATACCTCCCGATATGGACGTATATAGAATCCCTATACAAAGCAGAATATTATGCAGTAAAAAAGATACAGACACCTCCGCGTCGAATGATTAACGAGCGATCTCTTGCTTTCGTAATATTTGTAATACAGATTGTTGCAATTTTTCAGAGTTCGTTATTTTTATCGAGAAATATGCGCGAGATATATATTTCGCTTAACTGTACAATTTTTTATGAAAATATATATGTTAATAGACAGCGATATTTCTAAAATATATATAATTATGTTATATATATATATATATATATATATATATATATATATATATATATATATAT
>NW_017304653.1:161928-165214 GCF_001594115.1 Trachymyrmex septentrionalis
TATATATATATATATTAATAAAATATATAAATGTATAATGTAAAAATCAATTTTTTAGTTCCAATGCAAAAATTATTCATGTATCTTCTCTGCATTGTTTTCCTACCATTGTAAAACGTGCGAAGCTCACGTGGCACTCCTAAAGCAAGAGATCACCCGTGACATAAAATGTACGTATGAACCGTATACTCTTTGCCGACACTCGATACGGGATAGTTGGCGGTGAAATCAACCCCTATCGCGCGATATTTTTGCGATGTCGGTTGGATGAGTCCTGGAGGTGGAACGGTTGGAAACGTGATTACATGACGCGCTTTCTCTCCGCAATTAACGGAGCGGACTGAACGGAAAGCCGCTGGACCGCGTAATGATGATACATTCCATGAGGGTTGCAACAGCGGGCGTATCCGCGAGAGAACCCTGTCGACGTGTCCTGTCGACGGGAGTTCGTTTACAGGCCGAATGACGACGGCGATCAATCGATCGATTTCGCGGACAACTTTGACTATGCCGCCAGTCTCCGGTTCTGTTTTCGGCGCATGTGGGACGAGCCGTGATAGCGATTTATTGTCTAAGCTGAGTGACGTCACGATGGCTATTTTGCATTCGCAACTTGCTCGACGATTCGTTCTAATTATCCCTTTCCAAAGTCGTGTCACTCGCAGGGATGATATTTCGCGGAGCTCCAATCGCGGAGATTGCCGCGTTAATTATTTCCGCGTTATTTATTGTACTACACGTAGAACATACAGTCGTGTAGTTAGAACAGTTACTTTACAAATTACTTACAAGTTATATTCTCTCTTTATTCTAAAAATTGAATAGGTACAATAAGTTCAGGTATTTTTAAATAATCGCATTATGTTAAATTGATACTTGAACACGGTAAAAATTTAACAGGAAATTTTAATGAGGATTTGCGTGGACTTTTGTTTCTAAACACAAATATAAAATGTTTTTATAAAAATATTTATAATCTGGATATAAAATTGTACAGTTTCAATCGCCGCGTAGTTTTTATTCAAATCATAGACATGCCTTTACGCGATGGGAAGAATACCGATTTTATTGCGATTTATTTATGATCTAATATTCCTGTTCGAAGTGCATAAAATCCAACGAATATTTCAAAGAGAGTTTCCACTATATAACGTTGTCGGTCTCCAGTTGATCGGTATCGCCGTATCGTTGATACAGAAAAAAAGGATCTGTCAGTGCAGATTACACACGCGCTTTTAAATTGATCTTCGGCCGCGATCCCGTGATTCTTTTTATGTCGATGGAGAACCCAGGGGATCGTCTCGCGTGTTCGATCTTGGTCCGGAGGGGTTCCTGCGCTCTTTTCCGCCCTCGTACAGAGCTCTGGAACGAGCTACGTTATACTGTACCCAAGGGAGATATATCCGCCCCAATGTTCCGTTCTCGTTCCACCATATTGATTTAAATTATTAATTGTGAATTTATCTTCGACCGGTGGAAAGTTACGTTTAATGGTACGACAACGACGTGCACATTTTTCTTGGCTCTTTATTTATGGAGTGCACATTAAGATCGGCACATTATTCGTTAAATTTTAATACTATTGGCTTTCCTTTTATTTTTGATTAATTTAAATTTTCGTCGTTGCCTTGCGATACCCATGATTACACTATGCCAACTAAACTAAAGACAGATATCTATCGTATATTTTCATTAGATAACTTTATAATATAAATACTAAACAAAAAAAAATATAACACATATAAACAGAAAAGTTGAAAAATATTTTAGATTTTAACAACGTTTTCTAAAGCTAAAGATAAATAATTTTTTTTATATTAAAAATCGATTAGATTAAATCTTTTTTCTCAGATCTTTATTGAATTTCTAAAATTTTAGTAACATTGATATCATTATAGTTAATATAATAAAAGATTTTATTTTGTTCATTAAAAATTTGCCAAGTCATTTCTCTTGCATTTTGGTTTACATCGAAACAAGATTGGTAAAATTCCATACTTTTTGGATAACGTCTATGCTAGTGATAAAGTGATAAAAAACGATATTTTTTCGGAAAAAAAATCGACAAAAATTGGTCTTTTTTAATTAAAGGCAATAAAATAAATAGAAATTTGTTTATCGATGTTCTAATTCAATACCTCTATTCTAGTTGAGCATCAATTGAGAGAGTGTTTTTCAATTTAAGCTTCATCCAAAATAAAATAGTAATAATATGATTGGAAACAAGACCGTTTATATAAATATTAAAACTTTAAATATTGTACAAAGCGCCTTCCCGGTCCAATAGTTGGATCGGGAAGGTGCTTTGTATTTAAAATAGTAATAGATAGAATAGGAATCAATGTAACAAATTCGTTTTTGTCACAAGATATTGAATATAAGGCAATATTGTCTTTACTAATAAACGCGAACCAGATCTATATTGGTTAAAAAGTTTTAATTCTATTATTTGTTTCTTATAAAACTAAAAACGAATATAAAATTCAATAACATTTATATGATCTCTAACTTTGTTTTAAAAAAATATATTTCATATATTAATTTGAATTAAAAAAGACTATCATTGTAAGACGTTATTATTAGTTCGTTTTGTTATTTTTTTCACTATCGTGACTAGTATAAATTACTAATTAAAGCAAAATATCTTTTTGCATAAACATATTTTTTAGCATTGTATTTTCATAATTCGCTATTTTATTTGGATAAGGTCTGGAATGGTAAAATTCAAGATTTATCATAATTTTGTCCACCCATTGGACTTTTTTGTAGCCAGCGCTGCATTAAAATCTAGGTTTCGTCTAGTTTGACGCATACATAATATAATTAACTAACGTAAAATATAGAATGAAACTCGTGAAGGATTGAGAAATGTGAATTTGTCACCTTCTTGTCCTCGGTCTTGGTCCGCGAGCTCTTGGAGAAGAAGCTGTCCTGATCGCCGGTGACGTTGGAGACGGTCGCCCCGCGGCCGGCGCCGGCATCCTGATTGAGCAGGGGTACCGTGCCGAGTTCCGGTACCGCATAATCGTACGACGTGTCAACTGCACCGTTTGCGTACACTGCTGCGGATGATATAGCAAAGGAGGAGCGAGCGCAGAAGGGGATGGTGTATTGATTGCGGTCAGGGCGAATGCTTTGTTGCTGGGACGTATGTAGGTGCACGGCCGTTGGCACAGGAGCCGCGGCGTTTCAATGTGTGTACGCGGAGTGCGTACATAAGAGAGAGAGTGTGTGTGTGTGTGTGTGTGTGTGTGTGTGTGTGTGTGTGTGTGTGTGTGTGTGTGTG
>NW_017304653.1:165314-166042 GCF_001594115.1 Trachymyrmex septentrionalis
CGTGTCTACATGAGTATGTGCGTACGCAAATAGTCGCGAATGGATGTAGATGTAGACGCCGTAGGTGTAGTTGCGTTCGAGCGCCGCATACCTGAGTGATTGATGTTGGTGCCCTTGTTGTTCAGCATCATGTCTTTCATCTCCATAACGACGGTGCTGTAGCTGTAGTACGGAGCGTACTTTAGCGCCTGATACGGCTCTTGGTAGTCGTCCAACTTCACGATGTCTAGAAGACGATTTCCGAGGGGCAAAGTCGGTAGAGAGCCGCCTGCGTATCTGAAAGAGAAGCAATTGATTAATAGTCATCATTCCATTTATCACCAGGTCATTGATGGCCAATAATTTCTTGTAGCTATATAAATAGGGTAAAGCGAGATAATGTAGATAGATTGACAAAAATGTCCGAATTGTATAAAAGATTGAGGTCGCATGTAGTGTAATCAATCAAACATATCAAATGTATATTATTGGTGCAGTAATATATGTTTTGTATTTGTCATTGAATACATTATGCAACCTCAATCTATTATACAATTTGGAAATTAAATTAAATCTATTAAATTACCCCGCTTTACCATATATTATTCGTTCTCTGATAATAACGACGAAATATATATTTTTTCGCGATATTACGTATATTCCTTTTTGTACATGCAACATAAGTAGATGATATTATCAACTATACTCAAACCACATCATACAGCGAGCATTTTTTATCAGTCCCAGTA
>NW_017304653.1:166142-168781 GCF_001594115.1 Trachymyrmex septentrionalis
TCTACTTATGTATACTCAAACCACATCATACAGCGAGCATTTTTTATCAGTCCCAGTATAAATAGCTTCAGTATAAATCATAGTATATATTAATGCGATAAGATGTTATTAATTCGCATCGCATTTAAAAAGAATCGCACATCTAAAATGCATTGAAATAACTCTGACTTTGCGGATCGTACAGATCTTCGGTTTTCAAGAGCAGTACATTTTCCGCTTGGAAATTTTAGTATTATGTGTGCGGAACACGCGGTCCGTCAAAGGCTCAGCGCAGCATTCGTACGCCTACTTGAAGTTGCACGTTACACGTTCTCTCTTTCGGTACGAAGCTCGCAACTGCAATATCGGATTGCACAAAGCGGACAGGGAACTCGGAAGGGGGGGATCGATGCCGAAACTGGTGCGGGATGCTTCGGAGTTACGAGGCGGCCGGAGGATCTCCTTTGGAGACATTCGTGCCGCACAAACTCGATATATTGCCCGAGGATGTCCGTTATTGGACGTTATTGGACGTTCACTAACGAGCATGGTGGATGGAAAGTTTATTGGGAGGCTGCTTCCGTCATCTGAGCGTGTGTACTGTAGACACAAACTTGGAAGAAATGAGGAATATGGCGCTCCCCCATACGGCGCTCGTGTATTATCATTAAACATGCTTCGCGATGCAAAAGCGAGTATTCGCATGACCCTATATCCGGCTGTCTAGACATGGCCGCGCAATAAATGAGAATGTTGGTAAAAAAGTAATAAAGACCATTCAAAGTTGTTTGAGCTTACTGCCAATAGCTGATACATTTAATTATTTTAAAGCTATTTGAAACGTCGTTTAAATAGATTTTAATTAGAATATTATACCGCGAAAAATATTGCTTTTGCTCGAATAGTATTTTTTTAAATCATACCATTTTTCTGATCTTTCAACAATTAACATATTTTAATCATAAAAAAATTATATTAACGTAAGGTACACGTGAAAGCGCATTGAAGAAATTACATCTTGGATTCTTCTTAAGACATTATTTAAGATCGTATTATCTTTAGCAGTTTCATTTTCCCTTTACGATTATCTTTTTATTTTTCATCAAATAAATCGATTGTACCTTTCATCATCTTCCAAGGTGTATGCCATCAGAGCTGCGCCTTTCTCGACGGTGGCGCAGGTGGATCCTAAATGCGAAGGGGCTTTACCAGTCATAGGGCTGGCGAAGCACTTGCGTTGCCTGTGTCGCGAAACAATCAGAAATATCGCCACGGCGAGTGAAAGTATTACGGCGGTCAGCACGCCGATCACGATCGCCATGTACGTGGGGTCGTCGTGTTTCGCGGTCGAAACCGGTAGTTCGCCCTCGGCGGCGCCGTTCTTCTCGACGAAGACATCACTCTGGATAGGTGATTCGGTGGTCGGGGCTTCCTCGGGCGTGAAGTTGCCATGCGCTACGTCTAAATAAATAAGAGAAAGAGATCAGTTTTAGGATCCTTAAAATAATTCAATATACTTCCTACATTTTTTGAAATGGAATCTCATTTTAAAGAGTGAAAATGGAGCCAGTCTTGAAAAAGAGTGGTTTAATTTTTAATCTTAAGAGTGAGGTTTCACTCTTCAAGAATGATAATTCGCTCTCAAAATTTTAGAGGGTATATAGATATATAATAACATTATAATCCGAACATAATAATAATAATAGAAATAATAACTTTCAATATAATAAGAATAGTAGTTATTAATTTAATTGATCTATTATACATATTATCTATACAATATGTACAAGATGTTCCAAAATTTGCGACTCAAAATACTATAACAAGAAAGTTTTCGAGAAATTAAATAAAAAAGTTATTTGTGAATTTTTATTTTAAGCTATATCTTCTAATATATAATGGTTTAAATATGGCTAATTATACTTTAGGTGGTCACCTGTAAGTATTAGAGGAAGGAGCGTTTATCAGTAGTCACTAATATTATCATGGACAGGTGACTGTGTAAATACAGTCTTTGGCTATATTTAAATTCTATTATCTCAAAAAATACTGCTTCAGATAAAAATTTATAAATAACTTTTTTATTTATAATTTTCCGAGAATTTTCTTGCTAAAGTATTTTTAGTCGTGGATTTTGGGATACCTATATAAATTTATATAAATTCGTAAATTCTTAAAAAAATATATATATATACACACACAAATCATTATCATATTTATACACTGAAAAAAAAAAGATTGGTTGCTGCAGCTAAGGTTGGGTCAGTCTATCTGCAATGTCAGTATAGGATTTCGATAGATTAACACAATCAAAAATTGATTGCTGCAACCAATTAAAAATGCTATGCCATATTTTACCTAATTTGCTGCAGCAGTCAATCTTTTTTTTCAGTATATACTTGTATATACTGAGAATATACTTGTATATACTTGAATTCTTGATTTTGAAATATAATTTTTTAAAATTATGTGTTAAATGATATGCATAGATTTGTTCAGTAAATAGTACAATAAATAGTGAAATTTGATATACCATAATGCTTTGTGATATCATTTGTGATTATTAGAGCAGTACAATATTAATAATTACTATTATTGTTATATTCGAAACTATTATCTCTACCGTTATATTATAATGTTATTATATATATATATATATA
>NW_017304653.1:168881-189087 GCF_001594115.1 Trachymyrmex septentrionalis
CTTCGAGAGATATTATTAGAAAAGTTTGTTTTTTTTATCGCGAGTGGATAGGTATCGTTGACTTGAACTTTGTGTACACAGCACGAGCATTAAGAAGCTTCCCTCACAGAAGGGTGCATCTAATATATGCGCGGAGATTAAGCTAATCGTGCATAAGGTGCGCGCAAAGATCTGCCTTTGAAGAACAAGGATTACAAAACATATATGCGCGAGATAGATATAGGTGCGTGAGAGCGTATGTACAGAGTGTATGTAGAGCGTATAATTAACCTGTATATGTACTTTGACATACGACTTCACTAAGGATGCTGCGAGGATATACGAAGGTTCGTTACGGAGAAGGTCGTTTGGTTTACTTCTCTCGTAAACGCGAGAGATAACGTTCCCCATTTATTATCATCGCGATATCGTATGAAAGAGACCGGCGGAGCTTTCAGCGTGTAAACATATTATATTACGCTTTTGTCGATGGGCTGTTTTGTGCACAAAAATTGCGTAATTAAACCCCCGCTGTTTGTTCTTTCACAGCGTAATTATACGCGTCACTCTCATGGTGTTTAATAATGCGCTTTAACGAAAAACGATACGATACGTTTTCCCGTTGTCTCGTTCTGGTAGCAGGGGGATTACGTTTCATCTTGCCATAATTATGAGGAGAGGAGAAAGGAGTGCGATAGATAAGGATTATTTTTCACGTGAGAGATATACATTGATAATACATACGCTCAGAGAAATACGTTCTTTTCCATCTATCTCGATTTTTCACTTTGTAAGATTAACATTTGGACGTCGGACATGAAGATAATCCTCTCTAGCTCGTTTCTATCCAAATGGCATATCTGAATTATTACTCTTTATCTGAATTATTACTTTTTATCTGAATTATTGCTACTCTGGATTATTACTTCTCGATGCGCCCGACGATTTTTAAATCCCATTTTCGTCACAGTCGACATGCTTCTATTTCGACGAATACGGTGTCACTCGTTTCTGTCGTTGCATTTCACTCGTCCGGCCGACAGAGCAAGAAATAACATACACAGGACGAAACGAAAAAGAAAGAAGATTACGCACACGGAAGCACGGATCCACGACGTAGCTTCCTAGTTTGCTGTTGGAGTCTTTTTGTGCAGCATTCGCATATGGAATTCTCCAGCAAGTTCTTGCTCGAATTTTTTACGCGGGAGCGCGCTACGAAAACTCTATTTCACCATTTTACGTGCAGTAAAATAACTTCGTTTTGATGCAATTTCTGCAAGATTGGGTCGGATTATCCTTCTAACCCCGCTATTTTCTACAGTTTTTCCATCAATGTGTTCTTTGCAAATTGCGTGTATTGCAAGGAACGCATTGTGCAGTTAATTAAATTGATTAATTAACTGCGTTAGCGTAATCATAAATTCTATCGATATGTTTTTATGTCATTTTGCATATTAGTAAATGAAATAAACATTCAAAACATATTGTAAATGTCGGTAGTTTTAATAATTCTTCCGATAGAAGGTACATTATTTCAACTATCAAATAATTTAATATCCTATAAACAACATTAATTGACATCTTTTTAATTGGTAACGAATATAAAATTCATTTAGCAAATAATTTCGGACAAACGATACATGCTGAATGTGAGAAGAAATTAAATTTAACAATGTTTGTTTAATCGGCTAATAAGCTCTCCACTATATCGATATGCATTTTATTGACGGTTTA
Organism: Trachymyrmex septentrionalis; assembly: GCF_001594115.1. Taxonomy (NCBI): domain Eukaryota; kingdom Metazoa; phylum Arthropoda; class Insecta; order Hymenoptera; family Formicidae; genus Trachymyrmex; species Trachymyrmex septentrionalis. The sequence goes on from NW_017304653.1 coordinate 170,595, forward strand.
TTTTGGTTAAAAATATTTTTAACCAAATTCTAATTAAAAATAAAAAGTAAAAAAATTTGATTGGAAGCCATTAGTATCACTACAATTTTCTCATCTTTCAATTTTCTTTCGTTTTAGATACATATATTTTAGACATATTTCAGTAATTATAAATATCAAAATAATTTTCTGTTAATGCTTATATTTTTCAATCAAAATAATAAAATTTATACCGTTGAAGTGATTTTCTGTTTAAAATATTTTTGCTATAGTCGCTATAATTCAAGACTGACATCGCCGTATTAAAACAACTGACATATTTTTAATTCCGTAGAAATTTAGAATTCGTTTTTCAGATACCACGTCAAATAATTTCAAGATACTCCCGACGTTATCGTTTAAATATTATTTTCATTATATTAAACATACTTTTGACAACCCGCAAAAACTTTCTGCAGAAACGTTGAAGCGTCCGCTTCGCGTCGCGGCAAGATTCTAATTTAAGAAAAACGCGACGCACGCGGCATACGCATATTTATTTTCGCGAGGGGAGGAGGGAGACGTCTCTCGAGAAGGAAGCGTAACTCGCTCGTCTCCGGATTTTCCGCGAGAGTCGTCCTGGAATATCTAGCGTAAGAATATAAATTTCTTCGAATGCAATCCCGCCACACGCTTTGTGAGTCGTCGGCGGGACTGTTTCTCCGAGACGGCCAAGGCAAGCGTAGCTGCGGGAGCGCGAAGGGAGACCAGCTGGAGATGATAAGAGGTCCGAAAGGAGAAACCACGCCGGAGAAGCTTCGTTGCTGGCCTCACATCCTCGGAATCTTTGCGCGTGCGGTATTCCGTCGCGGAATTCCCGACGGGATTTATCATCGGACGGAAACAAAGCCGTCGTCGCGTTTGATATGGCTGGCCGGGTATCATTCATGACGGTGAGACGACCCCCGACGAAAGGGGCCCGTTCTCGACGCGATCCCGCATGAAATCTGATATTAAACATTCTTTGCACCGGTACGTGGGGTCGTGTGAGTTTGAATTGAAAAAGGGAGGTTGCGCTGCAGTGGTGTCGAGATATCACCGCGCGATCTCGCAAAATTAACCGCGCGTGGTTGCGATATCGGTGATGGCGAAATTTGCGTGTAAAATGTTGACGAATTGTTGGCGGTGAGAGATAAAAATGGTAAGAATAATCACCCCTGCCATTCTCGTATGCACATTTGTGCGAATAAAGCTTATCCGATGAAATTTGACGTATGCTAAAATATTTCCACATGCATGCAGTAATCGAAAAGAGCCTTATAATTAATCATGAATAAAAATATTTTTTAACGCTTATATTTTTGCATTAAAATATCAAAGCAGAAAATAGCGACATTTTTTTACTAGAATAAATTAATAATAAAAATTTGTTAGTAATTAAAAAAGATAATGAGCATTATTATATCTTACAGTAATAATTGAAATTTATAGAATACATATTGTTTTTCATGTCAGATATGATATATTCAATTTTACACACACGTAAACTCTAATAATAAAAATTGAATTCATCTTTGGCTGATTTTTATTATTAGAATTTATATTGTATTTTTTCAATAACAAGCAGAGTCATAATATATTTTGGTATTTAATTTTGTTTACAGTTTTGAAATGTAAAATCAAGATAAATATTTTAAATAATATAATATCGTACTTTGTTATAATATAGTTGTAATCAAGATTAAATCTCTAGACTTTAAAAAATTTTTTCAACGCCTTCAAAAAACTTCTTTTGAAGTCGATTACTAATTTCGTTTTGTTTATAGTGGTAGGATATGAGAAAAAGCATTTAAGATATTTTACATTGACAACAATTTTTTTATCTTAAAGAGAAAAATTGTAAGTATTATATATACTCAATTGTTAGAAAAGAAAAAGAAGTACGCTACACTTTTTTTGCAAGTTTATCTTGACGTGTAGAGAAGATCACTGCGATCAGTTTGTCGTTACATTTGATGGAAATAAAAAAAAAGAAGAAATTTACATCGAATCATTCAGTAAGCGTGCTGTTTTATTCCGAATAAATGTATTTTAAAACACATTGTTTCTGAAGCCCGTACGATACCGAATACCCGTTTAATTATAGCATCACGTCGTGCAGCGATTATTTCGTCATGAAAACAATAGAGAAAGAGAGAGAGAAAGAGAGAGAGGAAGGGGGGGGGAGAAAGATAGATAGAGACAGCTTTATTTAGAGAGAAAGAGAACAAGAGAGAGAACGGCAGATGCATTTTGGTTGCATTTACTCTGCTTGGAAATGGTATCTAGCTAGATTTACGATTGGACAGGATGTTAGCTGATCGCAACCAGGTAGATCGGTAAATTACACAAATCTTTTGCATATAAATCATCGTTAGAGAATACGCAATGAAATTGATTTTCTTTTTTTATGTTTTAACAAGAAAACGAAATAACAACGAGGATAAAAAATTGAAAGGAAGAGAGAGAGGGAGAGAGGGGGGAGAGAGGGGGAGAGAGAGAGAGAGAGAGAGAGAGAGAGAGAGAGAGAGAGAGTGTGTGTGTATGAAACCCTCGACTTTGTCATTGTCGGTATCGCGTGTTCGCGCGTTCTCTTTTGCCTCACAACTTAGTCGAGAAGGATTCGACGACGACAAGATGTGGACGTTGACGTGATGCACGTGCAAATTCGCGTCGCGGATGCAGCTGACGCTTCAACGTCAAATGCAACTAATGCGCGCCTTGATCCCGCGCTTGGGGAACCTCGCTACACCGTGCCATGTCGCCGGCATCGCTCCGCCTTTTTTAACTTCGCTGATTTATCGTTAACCCGAAATGGGAAGTGCAGCCACAAAGCTTGGCTTTACTCGTAACCTCGCTCCCGATCTGGGGACCTTAATCGTGACGGTGATCTCGTCGATGTGGGATAAGCCCGATTGTCCGACGAGATCACCGTCGGTGTTCCGATCACGTCAGACGTCACCGGCAATCGGTGCCGCTTTTCGTTCGCTCTTGCTTGGCTCGCTTTATATTTTTTTTATTCCTCCGGTATTGGATAACCGCAATGGTTAGAGCATTGTTTTTGGGTCACCGCACTGTGGGCGCATATGCGATTTATGCGCTAAATAACGCGCGGAATGATATGCGATTGTTAGTAGGTCAGGTATTTTCGAAACTCACTCGTGCATAAGTTTAATCCTTAAACTCATATTATGCGACATTGTTACAGTGTTCCATGTATTTCCTTCGTACCCAGAGGGTATGAGGGTATCAGTAAAACCGTTAATTGAGAAGTAGTATTTTCACTAGAAAACTAAATAAGCGTTATTAATACATTCAAGAATAATAAAATGAGATAAAAGCAGATCTGGATGAAACTACATAGATATTGCGAGTTAAAGAATTGAAAACAACTGATGTTGTTTTCCGATAAACAGTAGGATCGATAAACCCGATGGTCGTAACGATTCAATGTCTGTTTAAAAATAAGCGCAAGCACAGTTGGCTCGGGCTAGTCGTTATCGGTTGCCACGATACTTTGGTCTACAAAGCCGCACAAGAACACCGAATAATTACGCGGTAATAATCCCCTCCGTCCGATAAGGATAAATTAACTTCGCCAGAAGCGCTGCGGCCCTTTACGCAGAGCGAAGTAGTAGTCTATAAGGATAATATTAACGAGCCAAGTTTAAGTACATTTTTTTTTTGCGTCGGTCCTGCCTTTGTCAATTAATAATCGACTACCTGGAAAAGAGCGCTTTAAGTTAGCTAGATGAGGGAGTTCCTCCGATAACGCTCGAACCAATGAATCCGGGATGTAAGAACTCTTGATATATCGAGATAAAGGGAGGGATATGATATTTAGAATATTTAAGGAACCGCCGGTATGTGAGCGATCGTTGGCAGTGAATCATTTTTCACTAAATTATTGGGAAGCGGAAAAACGAATGTATGGGAGAAAGAGAGAAAGAAAGAGAAAAAGAGAGGGTGACTTTAGCTCCAGGAGGAAATCCATGGCCGGTCTCCTCGTATTTCTTTGTCCAATTATGTCTGTCGACATTGGAGAGAAAGAGGAGAGGCGGGTGATGGGGTTGGAAATCCTTGCAGGACCTATGCGAAGAGGAAGAGGCCGCGAGAGGTGCATCCATTATCTTCTCTTTTCCAACTGCATCCGGAGATGCATCCATTATCTATCTTTCTCAGAGCGGAATCGGACGATATATATATCACTCGCCGCCGGTAAATTGCGAGAAAATATACGAATGATGGTCGATAAACTTTTAACGAGTTCCTTTTGTGTCGGGTGCGACAGCCGCGCGAATATCTATAAGTCTCGAGGATCGCGGATCCGATTTGAAAGTCCTCGTTGATTCTTACATAAAGAGGGTCACTCGTCAAATGTGCGAGGCATAAAATATTTATAAGTTGAAACGAATGTTTTTTTTCTTATGAATTATAATTGCAGGGAAGGAGAATCGCAGTCTAACAATTTAGCAATATAATTCCCTTGATAATTGTAACGTAACTTGTTCCGTATCGTTTTGTATTTTTTGAAAATGTTATAAAAAGAATCGGCTTTAATTAAATGAGCGTAATAAATATTAATGGCTTCTTCACGTTTACTGCTATTACTTACATAAAAGTCATAATACAACTATGATATTACAATATATATATTTCAACGCGGAAGAAATGGCAATACTAGGATAATTATAAAAAAGTCTCTCGTCATACTCGTACGAGAAACAGATATAGCACTACGGTATTGTACCTACATCTTGGTAATGTCGTTTCTCACAGTTGTGCTGCAGGCATTCGTTTGAAATATCATAATGACATGCTACCGGAACCCTTCTCTTCCGACCCACGACCTTGTGAAAATCTCCACAAGGGAATTCGAAATCCCACCCAGGAATATTTCCTCCCTCGCGGACATGAGTCGTAATTTACAAACATCCGTCACGGGGCGGTCATACTCGTGGGATGTGTCGTTAGCCTGTATCATTTTTCTTCGTCTTCTGCTGGCTCCCGCCGGTCCTGTCTATCCCGCAGTCAGCCCTTTTCGAGCTATGTCCTTTTCATAAATGAACGGGGCGATTCGACGCACATGCGACTTCACGCTGCGTACACAAGAGAGATTCGCATGAAATTATCCATCGAACAGGGCTGGCTCCGAGGGTGGTCCTCGGTTGTCGTTCAACTAAAGATACGCCGCAACCAAACTGTTGAAACGAAGATTGAACGAGGCGCGATTACGATGGATCGCCGCCCCGTCGAACGTGCAGGATTCGCGATTCGCCGTACTTTACCGAACTTGTAAGATGCATCGATTCAACAAACTTGAAAGTTTAGTTTTGAAAAAGACAGAGATTACGTCCAAATATTGAACTTTTCAAAAAAGAAATAATTTATATATTTTATAGCTTTCAAAAAGTACTAAAAGTTAATTTTTAACTACAATAGTGTCGAAATATTTCATATAAAAATGCTTAGAAAATCATTTCTCAATGATCGTAAACACGTTGTTAACTTTTTCAAGATGGATGCTTTCTAACATAAAAACTTAAAAGTTTTGTCTTATTTCTAAGTATCACTGAATTTTATTCTGACTTCAAAATTTTAAAATTACAGTTTCAAAAAATAATCTCATTATCATGGGACTTGGTTTTAAAAGGTTATTAATATCGTACGAATTGTAGGTTGAAAATTTTAAAAGAGTTAACTTCTAATAAAGAAAAATCTAGTATCTTATAATTTGAGTTTAGAAATCAGTACTAACTTTTGCATAACGTTGATGAGCTCCAAATAAAAATGATCCAAATGAAAATTATCCAAGAAAACCGAGTTCCATGTGTGTGATGATCAGATTATTTTTTAAAATTTCTATCCGTTGTATCGAAGTCATCATTAAAAATTTTTTATTTTTGGTCTGAGATTTAAATAAAGCATTATCAAATTACTCCATAGATCAAGTTTCATAAAAATCGTACGAGTAGTTTACAAAATGAAAAGGGGTGACTTCAAATAAGGTCATCCATCCATAAAGAGTTAATGTACATATAATTTAATAATATATGAGTTCTCTTTTCTCGATAAAGAGTTTTCTCGATTTTTACATCAATTAACGAATTTTATTCAATATTCTTTTCTTGACAGTAATGTCGCTCGTCTATACATCAACCGCTTTGAAAGACGGCATATTTCGATGGCATATTGTGACGCACAAGGCGGGCGAACGAGTATTATAAATGTAATAGAGGCGAAGAGTTTCAGATTCCCTCGCTCGGTTTATATGATCTCGTCAGTAAATCCGCTTGACAAACAACCCTCTATACGCGAATATCTTGAACGAGAGCTAGATGCTCTCTTATAAAAGTTGCCTACTTATATCATTATCTACAAGTAATAGCTCATAGTTATCTACGAATACATCCTCCGCCGGAAGCATACGAGTTTCTTCCGTGAAACGCTTTTCTTGAAGTTGTTATCGACGGATACTTTGAACAATGCCGGATGTTTCCGCGATGACGATTATTATCGGTAATTCGACTTTCAATTATAATCGTAATTTGAGAATATTTAACGGATCCATCCATTAAACGTCGCGAAAGAGATGAGAATAGTAATATTAAATTTCTTTTATGTCTATAGATACACGAGATTCATCGCCATCAATCGCTGTCGATGACAATTCGCGATTGCGAAGTATAACTAAATTAATATTGATTGTCTGTCTGTTCGTTACTGCGAGCTTCTGCTATTTATTTATTCCCTACATGTGCGGCAGTCTCGAAAAGTTTCTTCTTAATTATAAAGCGATTTATGTTGTAGGCAAACAACCACGATATACAGTAGTCTAACACGCACGTCTCTAGAATTGATCGATAATTAAATTACCGTAATGACCGCGTTGGGAATTGTTGAAAGGTATTTTGCATGTTAACTTCATTGTTTTTATTGCGATTTACTATGCATTTTATGCGCCTGCGAAAGCGCCGTCTGGCATGCATTTTTGCATATATCCTTTGACGTGGAAAAAGGGTGCGGAGCAGAAGGAAGCGGGCAAAGAGTTTCGTGCATGCTTTATGATCTCGTCGCTACGTCGCTAAGTCCTCTCGACAAACGACCCTTTGTACGTAAATACCTTGAATAAGAGCGGGGATGTTCTTATCTCCCATTAGTTCGTCGCGTAATTTCTCATTACAATGCGAAGATTACGGTTTCCTCAGAATTTCTCAATTTTACTCACCTCTCTTCCCTTAGTTAATTTTATTTCCGCTCGAAAAATATCATTAGTACGTGATCTCTTTAGATCTTACTATTTATACGTATAAATATGGTTGATGCAAGTATTATTCTCCCGATTAACAAATGCTTTTATATAAAGAAGATTCCAGACAAGTAAAAAAATCATCTTCTTTCAATATTTATATTCAATATTTATAACTTATTTTCTCGAAAAATATAGCGGAGATTGGTATAAGATGTAAAACGATTTAGATAAAAAATCGCATGTTGTTCGTCTATATAGTTACGCGGTATAATTGACAAAGAACTCTCACGTGAATAAAACGGAAAAAGCGAACCCGTGTCATTAGCGGTCTGCCCTCAATAGAAGTTTTTCGGCGATATAAAAGCTGTTAAAGTTACTCTTGTCACGAACGGTGTATCGGATTTGTCGAAAATTTCGTATCGTCATTGCCGTTCGATGACTTGCTCACTCGCGCAAAAGCTTTCCGTGCGTTTCCGTGCAAAAGCCCTTCTTTTGTCAAGAAAAATTGAAGGGTGACTTTAAAGGATGAGGGATGATCGCGATCTCTCAGCTTTATGTCGCGTTTCCGTTGCAGATTTGTTATGTATCATAATATGTGACGTTGCTCGTAGAATTACCATACACTTTTTTAGAAATCAGATTCAGCGAGCAGTGCTTTGACAATTTTTCTATCATAAATTTATTATATTTATATCGTTTTAGAAAAATGTAATTTATGCTTTTATACCGTTTCTTTGGCGTTTCTTTGCGTTGATAATATATTAATCATCGAATCAATTTATTCGTGTAATGAGAAACCGTATTATATATTGAATATGGGTTCATAATAAATTCACAAAACTATTTATATGTACATATATTTACGTACATTTCTCTTAAGAATTGAATACTGAATTGCGAGAAATAAAATTCACGCTATGTCTTAAGACAAATTTCATCTACAATATTGAACAAAGTCTTTAAGACCGTAATATGAATACACTGACAAATGAAAGTTTTATACAGTCTGAGCTAGATCTTATACTTATAATTCGGTGTTGAATTTTATATTCAATCCTGCAAACTGTGCATCGGAATAAATTTTCAGTCTTGAAATGCAATTATAAACGGAACTAAAGTAATAATAAATTGACAAGCAATTTAATAATATTATTGATGCCAATAGGCATCTTGAAAGGCATCTATTAATAATTCGATGCTAATAACCATTTAAAAAATTCTACAAATTTCATCTGACTTCTTAAATTAAATCGCGATTGCAAATATTGAATATCAAATTGATTCTTAAGTTTTTTTATTGAACTGTCTCAAGATTGGTTTTAGCTGAGTTGTTCAGTAGATTATAAATATTATACGGGCTTTAGTTATGATCGTTTGTCTCTTTATTGAGAAATTTTCTTGTTTTTATATTTTATGAAAAATGGCTTATGATAGGACAGAGAGACTTGAAAGAGTGAGGGATGATTTTATAATAGATTTTTTGTAACATAATTGTTCGATGAGTTGTAAGTATTATATATTTTCTACATTGTAACTTCTCAATTGACAAACGTAAGTGATACGTACATTGATTGATTGAATGTGTAACAGTTAGCATATATTCAGATATTAAAGATAGAAATATCCTGACCTGATTCCTTGTTTTAACATTCTCATAATATCGCTCTCGTGATTCTATTAAGCTGTCCTAGAATTGTCGATCTTAATTTCAACTTGACATCCACAATGTGCGACATGTTGTATATCCATTGTTATACATTGTTATACGCATATATAATATAATACGCATGTACTGTTGTACGTATACATAATGATTTTATGATGCTATACTAGAATACTGAATAATGCTAAACGTCAAGTAGACAACTGTCGGAATATAATCTCTACATGACTGCAATTTACGATTGTATCTCACTGATGTATTTCTCGCATCCCTTCCTCTCTGTCTTCATCTTGATTATAAATCCTTTTTATTCGGCAGTTGCATCGTACTGTAAATGCGGATGAACTCCGTAAGATGCGATTTCTATCGAATCCGTGTTAAATCAGACGGAATGTGAGAACGATGGGATGAGGCGAAAGTCGCTCTCAAAATCGTGCACACTCAAGATATGGAGACATATCTCGCGATTTATATCTCCGTTGATAAAACGCCATTTCTCTGTCTTCTAACGTTCTCGCCGCGCAGCGCTTCTTTCTCAGGAAGCCGAGCGCGAAGAGGAGGGAAGTCGATTTTTCTATCAAGTGAACAGTAAATCGAATTACAGTCGATTTTTCTGTACGCGTGATGTCAAAACCGTAGAGATGCCGCGTAAGGAGACACGATATAGATTATTTGCATACACCTACTTCCCTCTTCCGTTCGCGTGCTCTCCATTCCCGAGCACCGTCCGTTTTGAAATCGCTGTCTGGCAGATATACGATAAGCCATTGTCAATTACCGCACGTATCGGTTTAAATCAACTTCGAGATTTATTTTTTCGATGATTGACAGGCGGCAATCGGTAGTCGAGGGAGTAAAGACGGAGAGAGGGCGAGAGAGAGAGAGAGGAAAGTGGAACGGTGCGGAAGGATGGTTACCGTGGTTGTGCCAAATTGAAATGAAATGGCAGAATCGCAAAAAGAAATACATTCTCCATCGGCCATCTCTTCCCCGCGACCTCTTCAACTACGATGAAGGCTTGTATCACGAAACGATTTCGCGTCACGAGCAGAAATTTTCGTCCCTAGTTCCGTCCGCGATGCGATGTCCCATGGCCCTTTTTTTTTCCTCCCGGCCATTGTTTTTGTCCGTTATGGCGCGCGGATCGGTGTGGAAATATATCCTCGTTCGAGGGTTTTAATGTATTCCGGAATTTCGACCGGCACGTACTGCTGGGAGCTGTCACGGGAGGGATGGACGAGAGATGATGGATTCAGTGAAATTAAATGACGGATCGCGGTATCTCTTTTTAACTTCGTCATTCTTCCTACCACCCTCATGAAACGAATAAATTTCTATTGCCCTAGTTGCCTCGATCACGATTATGGAGATTTGGAAACATTGAATTTAAACTGTACGTTTGTATCAAACATGCGCGCGCGCGCGTGAGTAAACTGTAGAATAAAGTTTCATAAATTTCTCAAGAGAGAGAAAACGCTGACGTGTTTTCGCTGACTTTGCGTTCAAAGATAATGTACAATTTTCTAAATTGGTACGCGCTCCTTACGTTTCGACGATTTCATTAGACGTTATTATTTCTTCCTTAACACTGGGAAGAAGAAAAATTATTGCTTATTTAGAAAGGTTTTCCGTCTTACATTCGAAAGGAGAAAGAATTGTTTTTTTAATGAAAGGAAAAGATTTTAGTTTTTCTCTCTGTCTGATATTAGTTAAATGTTTATAAAAGCGTGAATTCCATAATAAAAATTATTTAATAATTATGATATGACTATTTCAAATATATTTACTGATGAAAGGTTTGAAAAGGCGGAAGAAGTAACATATACGAGCTCATATTTTTACAAAATATAAAAGAGTATCTCTAAAATATCTTGAGATACAAATATTTGTCTCACCAGAATCGAAGGTGACTTCGCTGACCATGATCCATCGATCCGAGAAATGGAGTCTCAGCTTAACGAATTTTCCAACTCGATGATGAAGCTTGATTGTGACGTTCCGAGAAGTCTCGAAGATCTTGTCCTCCATGTACGTGTAGGTAATGGGTTCCCCCGTGTAGTATTTCCCGCCAATACTGAAGAGTATGTCAATTTGCGAAAACACCTGTAGTCCGAAAACACATTAAAATATACGGAGTGTTCTGAGTGAGTGAATTAGTCGGTTATACGAATAACTGCGTAAAAGTAATGTGTTTATTGTAATTAATATCGAAGGTTTTTTATTAATTATTTATTAATAAATGACTCTAAGCCGAGAATGATAACATAGGTACGGATTGCAAAGTGAATAAGCACTTCAAGTAAAATTTATTGTACGTATTACGCGCATGAGTGTCTCGTCGGCATGAAAGAGGAAACACAGTACATATTTCGCAACGGCAAAATTCCTATTCCGCCTTCCGAGCTACTTTTTCACCTTCTGAACAACCGCATCGCATGCCCGTAAATTTTTGACCGCGGATAGCATTTTTCAGGGCTGACTACTTTCGTGGTCGTAAATTCACGGACGACGACCTGACAGGAAAGGAATTTCGTCGTCACGGAATGCCAGGCCCTTACTTGCTGCTTCCTGGCGAAATTGGAGTCGATGGAGATCGCGCTGCAAAATCGCGCTACCGAAATCGATTCCAATATTGATCGTCGAATTTGTGTGATTAACTGCGGCTGGTCCCGTCGCAGCGAGGAAAAAATGATTTCTGCTACGGTTAAGCGGGTAGCCCAGGCTGATATGAAATAAAACGGATTACGCTAGTGGATATTAGGTAAAATGGATGCCGTGTGCACCGCGCGACGTTGATGGATAGAGTCGACTCGAAAACCTCACCGTTCGAAGAAGATTTACCGACAAAGTAGAGTGCGGATCGTTCTCGTGTGGTCGGAAGTATCACGAAAAGCCGTTATACTTTTGAGAACGTTATAAAAGTTTAATGTGTCCCTAAAGTTCGATGGAGTATATGATCTGATCATAAATCAACTATTATCCGAGGTATTATCCGTGCAGGTCGCGCTAGCTTTTTTTGTTAGTGGAAGTGTATCGAGATTGCATCCATACAATATACTTTTATTCGTTCGCCAGGCTTGGCTTTACAATCCGTCCTTTCTTCTGTTCGTGCGATTTTTTTTTTCTTTAATTTTTTTTTTTATTACAAAAGTCCACGTAAAAAATATCATTTTTCGCGTCAACGCGCCAGTCGCGATCCGTTAGTGGTAGATGGAGAAAGATGAAATGAAGTCGCGCGCCGATTCGTCTTTCTCTTTGCGAAGAATGGCGATTCGTGAAGTTATCCAACACGTACGAAATCGGATTCCGTAAATGCCGGTGTCGGGAAAGCGCAGTGCGATTGTCTAAACGGTATCGTGTGCGAAGTGTGCTTCGTGTCGAGTGTGCGAAGTGCCTGTTGAATATTCGTAAGTCACGGTCCATTTGAAATTCCGAATATCCGGCAACGACGACGACGACGACGGGCACGACGGCGATGACGCGATGGATAATCTAGAATTCCGTAAGTTTCGATTAACGTTGAATAATTCCCGAGGGAGGTTCTTAAGTGGACGATAGACTCCGTTACTGCTCACGGATGCCTTTCCTCCCCATCTCGACTTATGCAGTCCACTACAGATTTACCGAATCCGGAGTAATTTGTCGAGGAATTCTGTATACGCCGTATTCCGCTGGAATTGGAACGGGGGATGTATCATATCGTAAAGTCATAGCGTAAAGTTGATTGTCAAGGAATACAGCGGCGGAGCCACATGTAACAGTTTGTAAGTGTCGGTTCTATAAAAGTTACCGAGTTACCGAGTTGCGCGAGAAAACAAGTTTCCTCTGCACAATGATTTAGGTGAATGTATGTAATAATAAAGTATAGTTTCTCCTGTAAAAAAAATCTTTATTTCAAAACATTTAATTATTTAATACTTTTAAAGAGAATTTACGTCTATTACTTGATTATAATGCGTAATGCATTTTTGTGTCGCGCAATGTAAAATTAGAAGAAGAAGAAGAAAAAAATTTTCAAAAATTAAGGCAATCTTATCAATTTGTAATCCTCTTAAAGACCTCAGCGATTGTTACAATCGTTCGATATTGTTACAGAATAATTATTAATTGGAAAGCAGAGAGATGCGATTTTTGATTCGTCACACACCTGAAGCTGCTAAGCTCGACAATGCTTTTAGCCTCGTGCAAACACGTGAGATAATAACGCGTCGTCAAATTCCTCCGCGATGTCTATATCTTCCCGTCTCGCATTTTACACGTTCGATAGTTACTAGCCGTACTATAGAGAACCCGGAATACATTTCCAATGATGCGGCAGACAGGGGGAGTCGGCCTATCAGATTCGGTTATCCTAATCCGCGTCATGTAAATCCAATTTCCAGAGGTTTATCTCGCGGCAATGGCAGCCGGGAGCGATATACCATGCGGCGGGAAGACGCGGGATTCGATGGTAACAGCAGGTAGTATCGACATGTCGATACACCTTGCGCGAGGTGGGCGCGAGGTGGGCGCGTAGGTGATGCATGAAGATAGGTCTCTATAAAACTCGTTTGAGCTTTCCATGCTACGTTACCGTCGAAAGTCTCTTGAAAGGTGAAGAGATATGTATTTTTGGCACACGCATGCATACGTAAACGTGTGTGTGGATGCGCACGTGGATTGTCATAATATGACATACGTATACTACACTGAAAGGAAAGATTAGCTGAATATGGCATAGCATTTTTAATTGGTTGCAGCAATCAATTTTTCATTGTGTCAGCCTATTAAAATCTTATATTAACATTGTAGATAGGCTACCAACAATTGGTTGCTGCAACTAAGAATAAGCTGCTGCAGCCAATTAAAAATGCTATGCCATATTTTATCATCTATAATTTGCTGTAGCAGTCAATCTTTTCTTTCAGTGTACTTATGTATAATACTCTAAATTTCTTGGAATGACAAAATTGAAAATCAGACACACACAAAAAAATGAATTCTTAAAAAAATGCATAATCCAAGAATGCTTTAATCCAAGAATATTGTATGCTTAGAATAGTGCCAAGAATAAACAATTTCCGATTAACAATAAATTATTATAGTAAAATAAAATAAATTTTATTCTTAATAGTAAACGGTCAAAACAAATTTTATTTCGATAAAAGAATAAAGTTACACTCGTTACAACACTAAATATGGTTATATTAGCATTATTTTTTAATTAGGATAATTAGAAAGCATAAATTTATTGGCATCAATAATATGTAAATAGATTTATGCAAAATATATTTTATTCTTAAAATTGTATTCTTGTTTCTAAAATCATTATATGATTCTAATAAATTTAATCGCATTATTTACAAACTATTTGTTCTTGGATTAAAAATTACAAATTTAAAAATTCGCCAGCAGGCGGCAACAGTGTGTATAAGGGCTCCTCAGTAATATCAAGATGTCGGAAGTGCATGGATGTAATGAATGATGATTGACGGTTTTGTGAATGAACTGTTGCATTCGTGGAAAATACCTCTAAATGTAGTTGAAAGGTAGATGAAATATTCAGCTCGTCCTAATGTTTTTCTTCAGTTATATTGCAAAGGGGGATGCCTGAACAGCCGGCCGATTTTGTCACTGCGACGAAGAGACGCCTATACACGCGGGCGAATTTTTCGCGGCGGATTCGCGGATCTGCTATCCGCAGTTAAATGGGTGAAATGAGCAATGAATCCGTTGCGGCAGATCCGCCTGTATATGCAGTCAGCGTTCCCTATCATTGTGACAAAGTTGACCGTCTATTTGCATCCTTATTTGCAATGACTAACGGAGGCAGTTAGTAGAACGGTCTCCGCATTGCACTTGCCTTTGAGCTACATTAGTAGCTCTATAAATGCTCTATAAATATGGCACTTCATTTACAAAGCTATCGTCACTTACTGCAGCATTGATTTCTGTCATCTTGATGTTATTGGAAAGCATACTGGGGGTTTGAAATAAATTGACAAAAGATTTCATTGCAGAAAAAAATAATGCTAATATAACCATATTTAGTGTTGAACGAGTGTAACTTTATTCTTTTATCGAAATAAAATTTGTTTTGGACTTTTATTTATTTTATTTTACTTAAATGAAAGTAAATAGCATGCAAGTATAAAAGTATACAGGAATTCATTTTCTTCTGTGGAGAAATCAAGGAAATGTCAAGGAAATTGAAAATATTCAGGGAAATCAGGGAAAAATTAGGGAATTTTTAAAATGTTTTAGAAAATTAAAATTCTTGCTTTAAAGAAGTTTAATATCACACATCACATCTACGAAGTTTTGGAATACTATCAACGTAACAATTAAACGCAAGCAGTGTCAGCACTTAGCAATATTAATAGTAATTTACATTGCTCTGTTAATTAAATTGCTCTTTCAACAAAATATTTCAGTTTCTAAATCAAGGCGAAAATATAAAAAAAATTGTAAAATATTATTAAGAGTTTTAGAAAAAGTCATGAAATTTTGTATGTAAATCAGGAAAAAATTATGGAATTTTAGAATGAGGAATTTGTGATAATTTTGTGATACTTCGTATGTATAATTAAAGTAAGAACTTAAAGCGCTTACACACACACACACACACACACACACACACACACACACACACACATCGATATTATGGTCAGGAAGCGAATAAATATAATTTATCGTAGAGCGTTATATATCGGATTATAGATGCATCGCAAAACGTGGTGTAGCGAACTATATTAAAAAGATTCCTAGAATAATTATGACAGCGCGTATTCCATTTCGTTCCATTAGCCGACCATGGAGTTTTATGCATTACGTTGAATAGATAACGCGCTTTCGTTCGACCAAATACGTACCGGAGGAAACGTCCGTCAGCAAAATTGAAACGGATTCGAAAGAGGAAAGAGCATTCCTAAATAAAATCGGCACGCCGAACGCGCAGAAGACCGTTACATCGACCTGCACGCGCAATCACGCGAATTTATGCACTTTGACGAGGCGGCACTCTCTCACGCAAATGAATGAATGAGAGAGAGAGAGAGAGAGAGAGAGAGAGAGGAGGGGGGGGGGAGATATTTCCCTACTGCGAGTCGGATTATCAGACAACGAGAGAATCTCTGTGATGAGCGTTTCTCTTATTCTCTCTGACGGAACGAGTAACGCGGGTAAATTCATTTTTCGCAAATAAGCAGATTCGTCTCCCCTTTACGCTTATTGCATTACGACGCGAGGGGCGCACTCCAGAAAATTACCTGACGTACTCCAGGATGATCCGCGCGTGCTATTTCCAGCAGATTTCCAGTCCCAGCGGCGAAGCCTGTTTTGAAGGCTAACCTGTATCGCGGTTCATTATCGCTCCTGGCGAACATGTTTCATCGGATTGCTGCGCCGAAGGGGAAAACGTTATTTAGGTGTCAAAGATGCGCCAGTAGAGAGATGGTAAGCGAGAGTAGAGAACACGAGAATGACCTGCATTGTGAAGCGCTGCTCAGGTTTATAAGCGTAGCGCGACGTCGTCGCCGGCCAACATAAAACCAGCCAACGTGCAAGGGAATTCCGAGAACGATGATCGGGTGTTAGGTGCCGCTACGTCGAGACCCCGACCACGAAGGGGTTGCAACGTGGCCGTTTTGGAGGACCGCTGACCGCTGCATCAAAGACCGGGCGCATTTATGGCGCGCCGCTACCAGTGTGGTAGCCGCCACATCGTAGTTTGCGTGTCCGCGCGATGGTGAGCGTATAATGTGTGTATAAGGGACTTAGTAATTATTGGGTTTAATCGAAGGTTCCGTCGATTTTTCAGCGCGCCCCGATTATCCGAATTGGTTATCGAAAACCCATTAGTACGCTCGCGATGAGGCGGCCGTTTTTATCACTCCTTCTTTTTTTCCCTACCAAGAGGATCCGAATGCACCGCTCATAAATTCAGTAATAATTCTTCGATGTATCAATGCGCGAGCTTTTAGTATTCTCGCAAACGAGCTCGAGCTCCGCTGAATAAAATACCGATTCGCGAACGCGTATCATCTTATTCCTTGCATCTCTCCATACACGCAAGAAATCTGTTGGTATTTCCACCCTTTTAATATTCCAGTGTAACGTATATATTTTTATATTCTTCTGCTTTTATTTATATCACTAC
The DNA here is from genome assembly GCF_001594115.1 of Trachymyrmex septentrionalis. Taxonomy (NCBI): domain Eukaryota; kingdom Metazoa; phylum Arthropoda; class Insecta; order Hymenoptera; family Formicidae; genus Trachymyrmex; species Trachymyrmex septentrionalis. The sequence goes on from NW_017304653.1 coordinate 187,644, forward strand.
ACATCACGCGAATACTCATTGAGCTTTACACGTACGCCACGTGAATTTATATGATTTTTCGCGGTACGTAAACGCGCTGATTCCGGTTCGCCGTTATAATATTATATATAGTTTGCCACGTAGTTCGGATTATAAAGTATGTAATCCATTTATGGTCCATCTCGCGTATGCACACATTTTTATATGTTATCCACCGTGCGCGCCGCGCGTAAGGAATACCGCTCGCGGTATTCGCAGCGAATTTCAACGCGCGGCTACATTCTAATTTACGTTTAACAGGCTATTAAAGTTTATATACATTCGGCAGGAATCTGGGATGAAGTTGAATCGTAATACGAATGCTACGGGGGCGTATTTCGAAGGGTGATCATCACTGAACCCAGCATCAAAGAGCTATACCAGGGCGTTTATACCGGACTGCTCGCCGCGCGGCTGTATTTGCGCTTTGTGCAAGATATTCATCGTTTGCGAATGCGTGCGCACGCATGGCTACGCATCCCCACAGATTTTTGACAGGCGGCAAAAATTTTTTTTCACTTTTTCGCGGCAATTGTTTCGTCAACATTGCCGTTACAGCCGGATGTATACGACCCTTCTGGAAAAAAAAAAAAAAAAAAAAAAAAAAAATACCGAGCGGTGTCAGTAGCGCAAAACTAACGTGAGCATGTCCCTATTTGAAGGACCTGCGCTTAACGACGTACTCGAAATACTGCAGATCGAAGTTCGTTATCGTTTAGATTGCTGTGGATCAAAGAGCTTTTATTTATAATTTTCCATACATAGAAGCGATATATAGTTACATTCTCTGTACGTAATGTTCACTTGTGTTCGCGGTTTTATCCGCTATGTAATATTCTGTCTGTCTTATTTTTGCGTCCAATTTTTAATGTAGCTTTTGGAAAATTATGTTTGTCCACAGAAGTGATATAGTGATATTCTCACATTTATCTGATTAATCGATCCAAAAGAAATTCTGTCAAAGTGCACTGAGAGAAAGGATTTTGTTAACTTAACAAGCCATCGGTAACTTTAACAAGTAAATATGTGACAACAAAATTTGTTTATTGTGACTGCTGCTATACCAACCAATTATTAGTAATAGAAACAAGCTATTTAAAATCTAATCTATCTTTTACTTTAGGCTCGTTTACATAGAAATCGTAGATGATCGTGGAATCTTAAGTCGTAGGAAACTGACCAAGCACAGTCAAATATAGCGGGAATACTTGACTATAGTCTTCTATAGAATTGATCAATTTCTTACGATTTGAGACTCTGCAACCGTTTACTACTTTTATATATACATATATATATGAGCCTCTTCTTATTTTTAGGGATACCATTGATTATTTGTTACATTGACGAATTAATTTGCAATCATTACAAATCGATCGTTTTTTTTTAAACAAATATCACATTTGTTTTCCCTTGATTTGTTCCTATA
>NW_017304653.1:189187-191237 GCF_001594115.1 Trachymyrmex septentrionalis
TCGATCGTTTTTTTTTAAATAAATATCACATTTGTTTTCCCTTGATTTGTTCCTATAACAAAATCATTTCTCTCAGTGTGGAAATACCGAAAGCTGGTCTTACTCTTTCGACAAAAATGACAAATTTATAATTTATGAAAAGTAATAATAATACTTTTGATAATATGTGTTAATACAAAATATTTCTCTGTTGTATAAATTAATAACCGAATTTTTTTGCATAACGCGCGGCATTATAACGTAATCTCTTCTCTCCCCTGCGATTTCAACGCGAAAGAATTATTCGGGGCAATTTTACTCGGATCAAAATTCGGTGCTTCCGTTTCTGACAACGTTCAATAATCTCCCATGCATATTTCACCGCACGCGCCGTCGAGCCTCTAAACGAACTGTAGCATATGACAGAATACACGTGCGTGTTTAAAGCGGATTTGTCTCGGATACGATGAAACATACAATATGTGCGGTATGGACTGTGCCGTTGGAGATCTCGAGTTTTCATATTTTCGGTATACCGTTATTGGATGATTGTTATGCTATGTGATTATCGATAATGAACGTTTATACATTATGGATATTGGCCAATTTCTGCCTTTCTCTCTTTCTCTGTCTCTCGCTTCGTACTTGCAGTACGTTGTCTAATAATGGGTATTATTTCTTCTCTCGGATCTCGCATTGTTATATTTTATCTCCTAATATAATCAAAGTATCAAATGACAATAAGAAAAGTGCATTACAGCGCTTTGGTATAATAAAACGCGTGCCTGTATGTAAATCGCCGCGGGTCGGCTGTCATAATCCTATCGAATCGTCAGATCTACGTAGGACGACGACGCGTAGTGAGATCGCGATTTGTGAGCACACACAAATGAAAATTACACGGCGGATCGAATTATATAACTTGGCGCAAGCACGAGGAATCCTCTTTATAAGCCGCCTCCGCGAACTCATTTCCGCGACTACAACGCGCTGAATCACGGATATGGCGAATGATGCGAAAAGTTTCCTACCTGCCTCTCAAGAAGCATCCGGGAATTGTTTTTCTTCCATCAAGTATCTCTGCTCGAATTTTCCGTCTTTCCCTTAAGTTCCGCGAGTAAAAGTTGAAATTACGAAACAGGGGTTACATCCCGGGTATGAGGGGTGTAAGATTCACAGGAGAAATTCCGCATCTATCGCGAATCACGACAGTAACGTTGGTATTCGCAATCAGCGAGAATAACTTATTACAATCTCGCGTGTTCGGTTCACAACGCGATTTATTACATTAAATTTATCATATCAAACACAAAACCATTCCATGAATATCAACGTTTTCGATGTTTGAATTCCAACTAAAGCAACGTATGTCGCTGCAACGTGTGCATGAATTCCCCATTGAGATTCGCAAGATTCCTCGTGAAATAACGCGGCTAATAGCCGACTCAGTGCGATCATCGCACCGAGACCGTGGTGGCAGATATCAAACTGCCGGAATTGCTGCTCCACGGTGTATTGATATTCAACGGGTGTCTGCCTGATAAAGCGTTGAGTGGAATATTCAATCAACCCTGGTGGCGAGAGAGGGTGAGCGGGAACAGGCGGGGAAAGGGGGTGCATCTTGCCGACCAGATGCTGCGACGACTAAAGGTAGACGGTGACGGTAAAAGGTGGAGAGGATCACGAAGAACCGTGGATGGCGAGCGTGTTGATCGACGCTGCTTGCGCATTCCTGGCGAGGACTAAGGAATAACGTCGCTAAAGCGAAGGTAAACGATTCCTCGGCGTCAACGAGTTCACGAAGAGGATCCTTGGCTGGAGAAGTAATTCGATATACAAGCGGCGAGTGCTCCGTTCTGATCGCATGGATTCTTTAGGTTTTCCCGGGATATTATACAGCGCGAAATCGCGACGAATCGAATGGCCCGAGAGATTAAACGTATGTTTCAAGTAAAGTATATTTCGTTTGGAAGGACGAGAGAAATCCTCTCGACGCTTTTCTACCCGACGTACTTTAGCTCTTAATACGGGCCTACCACGCGTCAATCTCTCAGTAGAGAGGATTTATGTT
>NW_017304653.1:191337-197862 GCF_001594115.1 Trachymyrmex septentrionalis
AGTATCGGTACAAATCGTAACAAGTTGCGTAACTGCTTTAAGATTGCTCTTATGATTTCAAAACTTACGTGATATTCTGCAGTTTTACATCCTCTATAAATTCTTTGGAGTGAAAATCTTATTTCAAAAAGTGAAAATTGAGCCAGTCTTAAAAAAGAATGACTCAATTTTTAATCTTTAAGAGTAAGATTTTTCACTGTTTAGAGTGAGATTCATTCGAAAAGTTTTAGAGAGTTTATTTTTATAATAATTATTACACAATTATATCCCTAGAATCATTTTTTGGAAGATATTAATTTTTTTGTTTTAATATATATTGTATTGTAATTTTAATATATAAATTTGTTGCTTTAAAAAAATATAATAAATACACCGCTTATGTAGAATTACGAACCTGGACGCCTCGAGTGAATTCGTTATTGCAGTAAATATGGACGGCGGAGAATTCCCTGACTTTGTCGAACTCAAACTTGATCTCGACCGGTTGGCCGCGGCTATCGTTCCTCCAGCCCACCCAGCCCTGGGCGCGATCGTTATCGTAGTACATTTTGAAATTATCAGGCCCCGTTCTACCATCCGTCAGTTGACCCAGGCCACGGCGCAACTCGCCGTCCCAGTGCCCGTCGTAGGTCGCGTCGAAGAATTCCCATCCATTACTTCTTTTATCACCTTGGGGCATCGAGTAGGACACCACACCGTCTGTGGGACGAAAAGTCAAGATACGATTGTTGACCCTGCTATCGACGATACTGTCTTTAATTTGTTCGAAAGCAAATTATACGACTTTTTCTATTTTTTTAATAACAGATATACAATTAATTATTATACAGATGTATAATATATTAACCTTCTGAGGTCCGGCACGGTTTTTAATCGACTTTTTTATTTTAAGGGCTAGAACTTTTTTGTCAATGTCATGGGGTTGAGTGGCAAAAAAGATGACGCCATTGTCGAGCCTCTAAAAGGGCCTCCGATCCTCTACGGGTTAATAATTATTAGCGTATATTAAATAAATGTAAATTTTATAGTAGTAACGCCTAGCAACGTAAAATATAAACTAAACTTATTAAATTTTTTTAAAAAACGTGACTGCAAACTTTTTACAAAGCGTAGCGAGTTTGCCTAAACTATTATAAAATTAACTATTTATTAGATGTACCAATAATGTTCAAAATCATGCATAATTTAATGTCAATCTAAATAAATCATATCTGATATATTTCTACGTGCATTAACCAGTGAGAGAGTATATAAAAAAATGAAAGATTAATACTTTTCCATTTATATAATTTCATTTCGACACTTTCTTATTTTAAGCTCACTTCGATCGTTTAAGCTACTTGTGAAACAAACTATTCGTACAAGCGCGTTCGAACGTTATAGAGAATGATCTTATAGTTTAACACGCGTACTAATGAGTCACTGTATTTCCGGCATTGAAAGCACCCATTCGAAGCCCGTAGCTAATTCGATTCCCGGGCGAAAACGGAATTATACAAGCAAGATTTTGAAAAGCAAATTTGCTCTGGGCACGCCGGTATCAGGGTTAATGGACAGTCCGGTGGGTGTACCGGTCCGCAGCAAGTTTCACGAAAATTGGCGAGTGCAAACAGCTTACCGCTCCAGTAACACCCGTAGAGCTCGACCCGCATGCAAACCGTCCGCCTGTGATAGCTGTAGGGTAGAAAACGGATCTTGCTCGCCCACAGAGGCGGCTCCAGCTCGTGCTTGGACTCCAAATACGTGTTCGTGTTACCCTGTATTACCTGAAAGCACAGAAAGCGTCAGTTCAAGTATAGGACAATTTCAGTTTTCGGTCCGGCACGGCGTTTGAGCTTTACCAGACCGGTCGACGTGAGTCTCATTCTCTCTTAGCTCTCTTTCCGCAACGGCGTTACATTAACTTCAGACAGTCGGATATTTGGGCACGTGCGCCATTTCCCGTTCTATCGCGCTGTTTGTACCATTATATCGGACGATGCCGATGTACGAGTGGATGCAAAACAGCGGACTTTTATACGTACCAACAGTTTGCGAGATAAGAATTTTTAATATACCATACATTTTCGAGCTGTAACTTCAGCGTGGTATCTTATGCATACGTAAAAGGAAAAAAGTCTACGCGTTACTATATTGATAAGTTATCTTTGAACGACTAAATTATGCCGTTGTAAATTTCGTTACATTAATGAATTTATGACGTCCTTTGCAATTCCACGTACAACGTCCTCAACGCGTATCAATCAGATAATCCGGCAGGTCGGAAAAAAAGCAAAAGTAAAGCGGACGCATTACTTTATGTCCCGATTGGAACGTCGCGATTGTCTGGCGGTAGCCGATGACATTTATATCGTCTGGGCAATGTCTGCGTTTCAGCTGCGCGAAATGCAGCTCTCCTTTCCTTCCCTAGACTTGGACATGCCCTGTCACAGAATGGACATTGCGTTCCATGGTATCAGACGGGGGCTAAGGACTAATTTCACTCTACATTCCACCGCATTAGGTCCGACAGAGATCGGAGTATGGAGAGGGAGACAGAGAAGCCAACACGGATGGGCAAATCGAGAAGGGTTCGCGACGGGAGCAGGCAGTAAACGGAGGGTGAGAGAGGGTTGAGTTAAACGTCCGCCGTCCGCATTCCCTGATCCCCGTCGAGGCAGCGAACGTGTTGCCGTCGTTGACGACGTCTCTCTCTCCTCGAGCGTGCTGGGGAGCGACGGTGCAATATTGATTCCACGTTGTGGGTTTATGAATAAAATAAGCGGTTTATCCGACGGCGGTGTGTAGGATGGTATACGGTGTACAGAGGGTGCGGGCGAATGGCATGGTCCCACGGGATCACGCGAAGTGGCGTTGCCCATGGTGAGTAGATAGCCAGGTACGCTTACATATGGGTATACGTAGTGCGCACACACACACACACACACACACACACACGTACACACACGTATATGCTGGGTTAGATGGTATATATTATACAGGATGTTTCGGAAGATGCGCGTGTGTTTTCTCTCCTATAATTATCTACATACTCTTCTAGAAGGACTGTTCTCGAAGGCAATGTTCCTTCGGCGCGGATATCTCGTGGCACGGTTAATTACCGAGTCATTGGCCATTGAGAATTGAATAGCCGAAGTGCAAATAGTTAACAAGAAGTGATTATAAATCGGGTGTACTTAAACAGAATCTTAATTAAAAAGTTTAATGAATGAGATGTTTAACGATAAAAATTGAAACGTTACCATAATGGCAATTTAGTCAATTTTTCGTTATAAAATTATTTCAAATTTATTGAAGTCTTTAGTTAGAAAAAATAGACAATTCTTAATACACGTGTACACGTATATAAAACATGCTTTTTCTTAAAGTAGGCATAAATAACATATATGTGTTATTATGTCATAGTTAAATCTATATAAACATATGAATGCACGTTTTCATGTGGCAATGAGTTCACAACACAATCGCGCGACAGAATGTTTTGCGGTAGGCAACGCATTCCGCGCACGTCTTGTGGTTGAACATACGTTCCATGCCTTTAGCCACTTTCTACCACTTTTCGGTGCACCCATGCGCTGACCTTTACTACTACACTACCGTCGACGTGCTTGCCGCGCGGGACTCTACGTCAAGATGCCCTAACGTGGTCCTTTGGGGATGTCCTTACGGGCTCAGTATCGCTATATATATTCGCAGGATAAACAGCTGACCTATTTTCGCTCCGTTCGCTCTATATCGATTTGGACGTTATTTTCTATTTCGACTCAGCTGTTCTCAACACGCAATTACCACTGGTACTACTTTCGAATGACGCTTCTATGGCTTCACAATTTTTGGAAAACACTATTCGCCTCGCTTGAATCGCTGCCGTATAACTAACCCAAGTTGCTTTCGGCACACATATAGCGGAGTTCAATTACCGAGACGTAAAAGCGTTTCTTGGGTTTTCACTGGTTTGCTTCTATTCGCTAGATCTGCTCTACCGTTCCCTTCTTCCAGAAACAGATACTTCGAAAGTAGTCCCTAAGGCGCGCCCTTACCTCCTTACCAACGGATAGCTTACTGCACCCTGGGTGAAAAACTCTCCGTGTCCGGGGGTCGATTCTTTCTCATTTTATGGCAACCAGGGACCTATTTCAGCTGCGCGTTATGTTGCTACCGGTTTTCACAGCTAGGTAGTATCAAGATCTTGCACCCTTGATAGTTAACTGTCTATCTATGTGTTTGCAAGAAATAATATTTGAAGATGGAATAATATTTGAAGGTGTTTATTTTTGCAACAACTTGATAATACTAACTTGATAACCATTGAATATATAACAATTAAAACAATAATCAAATTAAAATGTATATATTTATTAGTGCCGTTAATATTTTTGTTACATATATATATATACAATATATATATGAAAAGCTAAACTGAATTAATAAGAAATATGATGAAATATAATTCGGATGTTGTCAAAATATCTCATATGTCTGGTAATATTACCAATCATGAAATTAACTGGATTGCAGCAAACTTGATTATAATGTGTGTTGTGTAATATTAATACATATATAATATCTGTCATTCTCGTTTTATATCGTACTATTAATTTGCATTAGATTGTTGATTCATGAGCGTAATTACCATTTTCACGAGCTATTAATCATCTAATCATCATATGTAAATCGTCGAATTAAATGCGCTTCATCCTGGCGTCATTACACAAATGCACAATGATTCACGAGATGTGTACATGAGACATTATGCATCATAATATTTATGTGTATTATTTGAAGAGTCATTTGCGAGATAATTATTACTTTGTATTATCCCAATAGCGAAAAAAAATTTCGAAAGGTTAGAAAAGTCGATTTGCCATTGTGAGATACCACGTGCTTTTTTAACGTTATTTCCTATTTCTTTTATTTTCACCCTTCGTGCCTGCACGTACTTTACTGCGTGCCCATAAAGGTCAAACGTTAAACAACGATTATTAGGTACTATCGTTTCGTGTAATAGCTTAGGGAATGTTAGGGAATGTTAGATGTTTTTGTCCTCGCACGAGAATACGCATATTTAATATTTACGTTGTATTGTCATACACAGAGAATCGTAAACAATAATTCCGTAAATTTTGTGACCATGCTTTTAAAAATTAAATATTTTTATCTTATGAAATATTCTGAAACGGAAAGTTGATAACCGGGGTAAACTATGATAAACCGTTGTTAAAATACATCGGAATTGTTGGTATAAAATGGATGAGAGAACGTGCAGTTAAACGGAATGTAAAATATTTTTGTTTGTCAGAATTAAGGAACATCGACGGAACAGAAAATGAAAACGGCGAGCCATTTTGCAAACGAATGACAACCGGATGACGTGACCGAGCACGAGATGGGACATCTGTCGGCTCTTATACGTCTATCGCGTTGCACCGGCGTTGCAAAATTATGCAGCTGGCACTTTCTCGAGACAGAAACAAGTGCACGGCGATGGAAAGGGGCGTGCACAATGTAAAAGAGTCAAGAAGATGCAGCAGCCCGATGGAACTTTATCGTGACGGCTTCTTCAAATCGTAATGGCTGCACGCGCAGTTTACGGCGGAAGTGTATCTCGTAAATATGCATCTCCGATGACGTCACGATCGAAGTGCATTTCAAGGATGCTAGATGTGGTTATAAACTTCGAAATTCAGATGCCATTTGGGAAGTGAGTCACTTTCCCGAGACTTTATCGCTATCGTAACGTAAAAGTTGGCCCTTCCAATTTTTCCATGCATCCGTAAATATAATGTTTAGAGAGCTACTTAAAAATGGTAAGAAAGCATTTCAAATATTTAAAAAAATCAATAATCAACTGGAGGAGAGGAAATTCAATTTTATGCGTTAATCCTGTAACGAAAATGTTCTTCATTCATCTGAAACTTCTCCAATTTTCAGTATACCAGACAAATAACATTCCTCTTCTACACGTGCATCTAATGTCGATAAATATTATTCTATTTATTTTTTATACTTCTCTATGCAACTTTCTACAGTCTATTTCAAATGAATGTTCGGTCTGCGACGGTTCAATTTTGAATGCTTTAGGTGGAACCGAAAGAGGTTGACGAAAAAAATTTGGTGAGCCAAGCGAACCATGCTCTTCCTTCTCGTGTGCGATTTTGAAGTGTTCATAACTTATGCCCATGTTCGTTTTTTGCCTGTCGAAGCGCCGTATAAAACGAATTTATTTCGTCGGCGCATGCATGTCGTGGCGGTGGCTGCCTTCGCGAATATTTTCGTGCACTTCTCTTGAATGACGCTATTGGAATTTCGTTCGTCGATGGGCCGATATTTTTAGGACGTCCTACCTATTACCGATTAGGTTCTACTACTTCGCTTCCATCGAGTTTTTCCATCCGTAAATAATATTCGTTTTTTTTTTAATGTGTTTGCTTGAACAATGTATGACTTGATTCGATCCTCTCAAATTAAAAGAAAAAATTGTTGTTAGAACGGAGAAAAGACGTTCTTTCGCGTTTACTTTACATT
>NW_017304653.1:197962-198713 GCF_001594115.1 Trachymyrmex septentrionalis
TAATGTGTTTGCTTGAATAATGTATGACTTGATTCGATCCTCTCAAATTAAAAGAAAAATTTGTTGTTAGAACGGAGAAAAGACGTTCTTTCGCGTTTACTTTACATTCTTCATTGTAAATTTCTTATCTTTTGCATCTTAAAATGTTTACTTTAATAGGAAATACATAATATATGAAAACTTTGAATAAGTTTCTTACATTATCTATAACATAATTTAATCATGATATTCTTACAAAAAAATTAACTTATATCGAAACTTTTATATTTTATCAAAAATGCATAGTCAAAAAAACCTTTCGTATTTGTGTTAGAAATGATACACTCAAGTTTTTGTGAAATTTTGTAAAATTTTGTGTTGAATTTTTAACACATTCGGTTGTTAATTTGACATAATGTGATTATGTTATTTAAATATTTTATTGACATTGATATTCAACATTTTTTAGTATCAAAATAACAAAATTTATGAATAATTGAATAAATAACAAAAAATGAAATGTATTTTAAATCGTATATAAATCTAAAATAAATAAATAAAATACGTGTTTTATACAATTAATATAGCATATTATAGTTCTAGTTCAAGTTAATATTACATAAATCATTATTTCAATTATATTTATTTCAATGTACACTCATAACACAACGCTCTCGGCTTCAATACAGGGCACATTAATAGGGATAAGCTTAAAATCTTTGCAATACGTATTACTGGATTCACATAAATTTCTCATATCTTTTGAAAAATA
>NW_017304653.1:198813-215167 GCF_001594115.1 Trachymyrmex septentrionalis
AGATAAGCTTAAAATCTTTGCAATACGTATTACTGGATTCACGTAAATTTCTCATATCTTTTGAAAAATATTTAAAATACTTTAATACTCAAAAAATAAAATATTATCCTCGTTATCGTATGCATTAATAATTTAACTTAACAAGAACAAATTTTTTTTCTTATTTATTCGTGCTAGTTTTCTTTATCGAGAAATACAAAAGCACACTAATAGGGACAGGCACAGTAATTGGGACAGTTATTCTATGTGCCCTTCACATTTTCTTATTGTTTTTTAAAGTACGTGTTGATTTAACACATCAAAAATGTTAGTTTTACTGAGAAAATATGCTTCCGCAGTTTACTTACAAACTGTACCAATGTTACATTACTTTCGTACATATTCTTATGTAAAATCTTATGTAGAATTAACAGAAAAATTTGAGTGGACCGTTTTTGTGATACGTGAGATGTGTTAAATTTAACATAAATTTTCCAACTGAGTATAATAAAAATAGAAAGAGATATTCTAGAAAAATGCTACAGCTTTACTGTTAACTGTGACTGCAATCTTCTTTGGTGCGGTTCTATCATATCCCTCTCGAAAATCTGCGCTTATTATCTTTTATCTTGAAAATCTGTTCAGCCTTGATATGCAATAAAAGCGGAACGTTAATGCGATTCGAGTTATTAGGTACGCGATATCGCGTTCGCAGGACGCAGTCCAGTGCGTAAGCATATCTCGTTTCGACGACAGCGCTATCGCTCTCGCATCACGCATCGGGCTTTCACACCTACAATTACAATTATATACACGAGTGTTTCGTGACACGCGTGAATTATCCTGTGGACAGAGCGCGTTTTGCTAATGTCCTCGACTTCCTGTGCGTGCACCATTACAACCAGTATCATCACGGTGGCCGGCAATATCGCTTCGTTGTTTTCTTTATTTCTTTCCCTCCACGCCCCCCTGGCTGCCGACGCTGCGGCTACCTGGAAACAGTGCGTGATTTACCGGGATCAGGGGCCGGGAATCAACGCAAGCGTCGGTTGCGTGCTCGTCCGCTCTGCACGCACGCATCCGTCTCCTCACGCACCCCACTCGCGCACTTATCCCCCGACAATTATCGGATTTCCGCACGGAATTCCTCCCCCCCTCCCCCTCGATCTCGTGCGAGGAAAGCCCGGCGAAGTCGGTTCGTCACCGGACAGGATAATGATGGATCAAGAGGCCAAGACCTATCATTTATACCTACCGTCTACGAGTATCCCTATAATCATCACTTTTGCGAAAGTCATTATATCGAAGTCGTTCCTGCTCTTTAATTATAAATGATGATGAGTTTTGCTCGGGAAATGAATGTATTATATAATCATAAAGAGCTAATGTGCGCAGTAAAAGTCATAATATACGATTGTTAGATATTAAAGAGAATAGTTTGCCCGACTTTGTAGGGCAGAATGGCTATCAAAGAAGTATGTTTTGAAAGAGCTACTTAATATTCCAACTAACTGAATGTAGTTACAAATTTAAAAATATTTTTATTTGCAATACTGAAACTAAATCCGCACTGAAAAAAAGATACTTAAAAATTCATTCATGAGAAATATATAGTATTTATTTATTTCACGAGAATAAATCTTTATTTAAATACGGTGAAATAAAGTTTTATTTCTAGCAAATAAGCCATCTCTTTTATTTTTTTACAATTAATAACATATATTTCACAGAAATGTATATTTCGTCATCACAAACAATTTTTTTATAACTAAATATCGGAGAAAACATCGTAAATAACATTTGCTTTGCAATACTTTGACATTTTTTTTTTAGTGCAGATATTTTACAGTTCACACAAAAAATGACATTTCCTTAGTAAAAGGTAAATTTAGGATTATTATGTAAAGTTAAAAATAGAATTATTACGACAAAATGTCAATTTTTAAAATGTCCATGTCTTTTGCATTTATTTTCTCTTGATTTTATTTATATTATTAATTTATATTAATTTTTGATATTAATTTTCTTTCAAGCCATATTATGTTGAAAGAGCCAAATTCCCTATTTGTGTAAAGAAAGTGATTAAAATCTGTTAATGATTAAATATTGTTTTTTAAAATAAATTGATCTCGTATATTAGTAAATGTACTTAAGTTCAAAAGCGATTTTATTTCATTAAATCTTCATCAAATTACTTTTTTGTTTTAAAAAATACTAGCTTTTTCATTCCCATTCTCCTCTATTGATTAACTATCACGTTTGAATGAAAATTAGGTGATTTTTAAATATTTAATTCCAAAAGCTTCGTACATGTATGTACAATTTATTTGAATCGTTAGACTTTATTCAAATCAACATTTAAACTCTTAAGTCTTTAAGCTGTTACATATCAAAACCATTTATGAATAATAAATTATTATTTGTGATTAATAAATATTTATGAAGAATTTTGACATTTTGAGTATTTACATGAAATTGAATAAAATTCTTTGTATTGTAGAATGTCGCGGGAATCGATATTATCCGCTTCATCGATAGCCAACTAGAAACGCGTTATTCGTGCCACTGATAGTCGCGTTACTGCATGAACTTCCGTGATTAAGTGTCATTTTAAAATGTAACGCATAGAACACTCCGCGTTAAAATCTGTGGAAAAAGGGGGTGACATGTCAGTTGCCGCGGGTCGTTGTACTCTGCCGAGGACCGTGATTAAGAGTCGTTTTAAAACTGATGGTATATACCGATATGTCGCTTCTTTGAATGTTAAATGGTGCTATTCTGATTAAGCATACTTTTTACGAGCGTTGTTTCGAAGATTTTTATCATTTTATACGAAAGAGAAATTGCAAATCCGATAATTGTCATTCATACGCTTCCTCGTAGTATCCTATTTTTATATTTTCATCGCAATCACGAGAGACATAATATACACCCGACATTTTCAGTTAGTTTCGCGAACACATATTTTTTACGTTCGCGCAAAAGTGATTTGTCACCGTCACATTATTCCGACGTCTCGAATGTGCTTTTAACTTTTGACGCCTATCAAAAGTAATACGTCTCTTTTTAACTGCTTACGTTGCACTAAACAAAATAACGAGAGTTAAAAGATAAAAAAGATTTGAAAGTGCAAGCGCGAGACGTTCATTAAAAACTATGGAGATGGCGGAAAAAATAAGTAGGACAGTTTCAGTTTCGAGTACTTTGCGAGTCGATTTATATTTTAAGAGTGGAATGGACACACCTGGGCAAACATCATTGGCGAAAATCACTGGTAAACACGTTATTAAAATGTTTACGTGAATGAGCTGTTCGTCGATTATTTTCAAGTAGTTTTCCAACAGTTCACAAATCGTGCGTCCAATAAAATCGACACAAGTGGTAATATTTTTTTATTTTTGATCGGGGACAGAAAACAAGATACAATAGTTGCGAACGTGAACATTTTTAACAATATAAGCTCAATTTGTGGATGTTCTACCGGCGTATATTCAACGTGTGGTCTGCAGGGAGTAAAAGATATCCATATGTTATCTTCTTTGTGCAATGGACAGGATCTTCCGCTTTATTCTTCCTCCGGTGTTGTTTTAGAAGATTACGTCTGTATTTTATTGCTATCAGAATAATTTTCTACATTCATATTTTCTTACCAATAAAAATAGCACACAAATAAATAGTACACAAATTACAGTTATATCCTTGATCAGTTAAAAATATGTAACCAGGAGAAATACGAGTATACTACATATATTTAAAAGGCACTTCACTTGTAATTAAAATCCACAAACTGTATTTTAATAATGTTTGCTAATGATGTTTGTAGTTTAATGAATGGTTTTTGATACGTTGATTACAAGTGCGCTGATGTCGCACGTGGAACATGAAAATATGTGCTAAACATGAAAAGCTTGCATTAAAAGAGTAATTAATGCTTTCAAGAAAAAGTTTAACGGAGCAGTATACCCGGATTATAATGTAAGTTTGGAAAATTAATTACGGATGTTGTCGGGAAATTAAGATAAGGCGTTATCTGTGGAAGACGCGAAAAAAATTTTCGTATAAAATAAAGAAAAGATAATTATTTCATTAAAAAAAACTGCGTACTTTCGATAAATATTATTTTAAGGTATACTTCATTGTATATCTTATCTCATTGTGTGCCATAATACGTGCTGCAGTTTTATCGCGCATTTGTGGTTCCTAATTATTTTCTTTCCAATTTTCCTGCGGATTAATGCACTGAGATGCAATTGCGATATTTTAATGATGGCATGCTGTTCTCAAAACTACTGGCGGGAAAAAAATATCGTCGTTTCGAGAAAACTTCTTTACGTAGGACGTACCATTTCCTGCAGGCTGCTGCGGATTGCACAAGCTGCGCTCGGGCGAATTTAACTGCGTCAGAGATTCCAAGAAAATCTATTTAATCTCCCGTCCGTCGATGGAGCACGGGACGATGGAAGCACGCTATGGCGCGTAGACTAATGAGAAGTGGGGTCGGTTTTTGACGTGGGGTATTTATTATTGAGACGAGCGTTGAAGCCGGTGGAAGGAGTTGTGGAAGGTGTTTTCTCTTTCTTCGCGGGTGCGAGTGAGGGTGAAATACGGAGGCGAGAGAAAGATAGAGAGAAAGAGCGAGAGAAAGGTTGCGCCTCGAGCTTTAATTACCTCTGGCGGCCTTTTGAAGCTGGGGAGTGCCTTCGTCTTTCGTCCCCCCTCCCCCCGCCCTCTGCGTGACAATTATTATTAGCATTACGTGGTACTATTCGCGTCATTTTCCGCTGGCGCGTGTACGCATTATGCGACGGTATATGCACCTTGCACACGCACAAATGCACACGTCAGAATACGTTAGCGGCTCCTCTCTTGTCCTCGAAATTGTTAAAGACCTGGTGGTTTCTTATCGCCTCGGCGCAGCGCACGAGTCTCGTAGAATGTTTTTTCTCTGTCTTTCTCTCCCTTTCGTTCGGATATCTCTACAAAACCCTGGAAAAACTTCACCGCAGCGCGTGACGCGGGAAAGGGAATATTTGCTGTCTCGGGTATATTTGCTGCGGAAGCAAAAATTTTACTTCCTTCTACGAGCGTCTACCGAGTTAATCTCATTTCCTTCTACAATAATTAATCGGATTTCTCGATACAACTACCGCGTGTTTGTCCTTAGAGAAGAGATATTTTCTTGATTTAGAAAAATTTGTATTAAGTATTCGTCTGTTTTTTTTTATGCGCAACAATTTAAGCAAGTAACAACATTAAATATCTTTATCTTTCGAAGCGACATCAATGTGTGATTAATTATTGACATATTGTAATGATAAATAATTTCTAAAAAAGGGTTCCTGCATAAAATCACGAGTTTTTGGCTCTCGGTAAAATTGTCTTAATATTGTAATATTATGTTATAGTTTTTGATTCATTGATTAAAAGATTGCTCAAACGAAATTATTAAAAAATGGATTTGTTGCAGCATCACTTGAAAATTGCTACTTTCTGATTTAATCGTTAATTATACTGTAAAGTATCTTTATCTATTAAATTATACATTCTTTGATGACTGTACTTTAATACTTGCACAAAATAATGAGATGAATAATCAAATGTAGAGAAATTGTTAAAAAAAAATGTGTTTACAAATTTATATATTGTATACAAATTGCATTGCAATTGATTTTTTTGAAAAGCAACTATGTGTTTTCATTACATCAATTATTGGTTTATGTAATTATCCTGCATAGAAGTATTAAATTATCGAAAAATTAAAATAATATAAAAATTAATTTTTAATAGATAAAGATACTTCTCCGTCCGATTAGAGCAGAAAATAATATAACTTTCAAATGACAAAATTTATTCATTTTTTATAATTTTGTCCCAGGAAACTTTTGATCAGTGAGTTAAAAATTATAACATATTACAATTTAAGCTAATTTTACCGAGAGCCAAAAACTCGCGGTTTTGTGCGGGGCCCTTTGTCAACGCGTGTATAAAGCTATTCCATCAATATAAAGTTATTTAAAGCTTTAGAGAGAGAGAGACAGAGAGAGAGGGAGAGAGAGAGAGAGAGAGAGAGAGAGAGAAGCTATTTTAATGGATCAATTCTCTTGTTTTTTTCAGAGAAGATGCGGTAAGTCCAAAATTAAATCTTAACCGTTAATGGATTTCGTCCATAACAGGAAAAAATGAATCAAGGTTAGTAACCAGATTACGTTTAATGATAAAGCGGTGAATAATCATAGGATTCATAATAGGATCGAAGGGGCTATACAGTTTGCATGAAATTACGCGGTTGAGCACCGGTGACGATAGACAGCGTCTTTGGCATGTAGGACGAAGATGCAATCCTCTGGCGCATTAGCACCGATGCAAGCT
This sequence comes from Trachymyrmex septentrionalis, assembly GCF_001594115.1. Lineage (NCBI taxonomy): Eukaryota > Metazoa > Arthropoda > Insecta > Hymenoptera > Formicidae > Trachymyrmex > Trachymyrmex septentrionalis. Next base: position 205,162 of record NW_017304653.1, read on the forward strand.
GGCTATCAATATTAACAAGATAGTAATCGGATGCCAGGATGTAGAGACACATTCGATCGATTATAACGGACAACTGCTCTCTTGAGAGACAAATCGATAGAATACTGTAATGTGTCCTATCAGCATCATTGTCGTTTTTCCGCTGACTAGTAATTGCACCAGCAAAATTTTACGCGCGAGCAGCTTCCTCGCGTTCGCGCGATCTGCAAAAGGACTAAGTACGCCGAGTTGATAATAAGGCCATGAATAGTGATGAGTCGGGATATGTCACATACTCGAGAAACTATGTCTCGGCATGGAATTTTAGATTCACGTCACGTTAGCACCTGTCCAATTACACCGCCATTAATCTTACGTTTAAGTTAATAATGTTTTCGATCGTTTTTCTCTTCTCGACATATTTTCGATGTAATCGAATTAAGATGAAGTGCAGCGTATTAAATTGTTTGGCAGGAAGATTACTGAAAGACATGCATATATCAAAGGCACTTAGTGTTAATTGGCGTAAAACTATAAAATAGGACGAAAATGTACAATATTTAATCTCTTTTAACATCACACGCATATCCGAGACCTAACTTAGGTTTGTCTAGGAAGAATTTAGAAAATACACTATAATTAAATAGATGAAATATTTATTTATTTATCTCAAAATCAGACATTCAGATATACAAGCTTCAGTTGTTCGATCGTGACGTTTCGACACGTTATGCAAACTGCTACATTTCAGATTCGTTGCCAAATTGAATAATCATAAAATTTTGATTGTTGACCGAACGTATTTTCAAGAGGGTCGCCCCCGGAGCAGAAAATCGTGCGGATTAATCATTAAGTATTGAATAATCATGAAGTTAATCGTGCGACGCGCGAGGTGTCTTCTCGCTGGCGGAGGGGAACAGCAAAGTCACGCAGTCCCTCGACGCATTAGCGCCGGCGCGAGTGGTCCATCAATATTAATAAGATCGTAACCGGACCGGACGAACGTGGATGTATAGAGACGGCCGATCGAATGGCCAATTTGCCTAGCGGTTAGGCGAGAGCTTTTTCGTCTCGCCTTTCAGGACGTGTATCGCCTCTTCTTAAAGCCTCGTCGTAAAGCGAGACGGGGATATCGTCGTCGCATTAATGAACGGGTACGCGTCGCATCTCGCATCGCTACGGAATCATCCCCCGAGGGGACGTGCCGGCGAATGAGGCTTAAAGTGTCGTAATAGCGACGGCGACGTGGTCCATAAACATTGCCCGACGACGGTAGACGACATTGAGTTCACTGGGAACGTGTTCCGTCGCCGTCGGCGATACTCGTGTGCGGCTCCCTCAAAGGTAAACGGTATCGGGCACATTTGATGTTTGCAGTCGCCATCATGTGGACAGAATCTACTCCGAGTCGCAAACGATCTCGGCTGATCGTTTGCGGACGAATATATAGGGTGTCTCCTATTCAAACTTCTATCTGTATTTTCAATTTTTTCGGTTATTTATTCAATAAGAAAACTGAGAAGAGGAAAAGAAATTTCCTAATTAAATAAGAGAAATTATGTATATTTGATCAGAGCGGATCTTCAGTGCTTAAATATTTCGGTGTAAATTTATATACGTATCTCTTCTGCAAACCAAAATCTTTTTCGGTCTTGAAACACACTCGTGAATAGAATCAAAGTAATAATGTCATTTATTAAACTGATAAGCAATTTTATAATTTTTCACGTTGATATTGATAAGCATCTTATTAAAATAATCTGATGTTAACGAGAATTTTTTAAATCTATATAATCTGCGAATAGTTTATTGCAAAAAATACTTCTTCAGCGGGATTCGGACCTAGAAAGAATTGTCTTTGTAAAGACGTACCCTATAATTGTTTTATCAAAAATGATTGCAAGTCGCGGAGCAGTAGTTAAACTTTGGAAGTCCTTACATTTATGAGAGGTTCAATCTGGAAAATGCCCTAAATGTGGTAGTGGCGCATCGATCGCGGTTCGTCGCTACGGATATGAACGGAATATACTGCTGCTAATGCATAGTACACGGTAATGCCGGTATCCTAACTTTACGGCGTCCATCACGAACTCGTTCCGCTCACCGCAGCTGCTCCCGCTAATACTTCAACGTGGGCTTCGCCGTTAGTCGAGAGAGAGACTCGTAGCAGATTCTCTCGCGAGCAGACGAGCGGAAGCCATGCTCGAGGCATGCCGTAGGACGGGCCCGACAAAGTGGCGCACCGACGGTACGAAATTAGCTTACGGATTCGCGGATAAGCGGCTTACGTTTCAAGCAAGGATAATCCCGCGCTTCGCAATCGATTCTTGATCGTCGAACACTTTGAACTCGCGCTCGTCGAATCTCGCTCAGCCGTATATACGCGTTGCTTTAACTGCACTCAAATAGAATGGACTGCATTCTATCTAGCTCCGGAATAACGATCTCAACAAGCTTAGCCGAAGGAACGATGGCGCGATTATTTTGGGTCAATGAGATCGAGCCTATTTCGATCGTTCCAGCCGTAACCACGGTGCTGGTTATTGCAGCTGCAGCATCAACGCAGCGTCGATAGATGTGCGAATCGAGACGTCCGACGTCACGTCATAAATCACGGATAGCGGCGAATCCGTTTTTGCCAAAATGGTCTTCGCGTGCATCGATCCGATGGTCTGTCAGTTAGAAAAAAACCGCACAGTTTTTCGTACTCGTGTTATGTATGCCTTGAGGTTCGATATAAGAAATACGCGAGAAATTGAAAAAGTCTTCGAATTGAATGGAGTCTCCCCTGAATTTTTTTCGTTTCCAATTATTTCCTCTTTATATTGCAAAATATTTACGAATCGCAGAGTATATTCAAAAGAATATATAATTCGTTATTTTACTTTGACTCGATTATCTTAACAATTAAAATAGAAAAACTACAAAATTTCCCACGCATTATAGAGCAAGAGAACTGTTTTTCATTTTTTTTGCATCTTATCATTTAAATTTACGATAGTTATAATAGCTTAGGATACAGATTGGACCATTAGGGTAATGGGTAAGTAATGGAGAACCCAATCAGTCCGATTTAGGAACTTGGTTGGAAAACGTCGAACAACTTCGTGGCAGCGTTCTATACCAGTGTTCGTAATCTAGCGATAGAGAATCTTTAATTAAGTTAAGGCGCTCACCTCCTTTCCTTTGATGTCTCTATACCGAACCCATTTGCCCAGTCGCGGCCTCCAGTACTCCAACAGATACGCCTCTGCGAATTCAACACCCACGCCATTTCCGAAACGGCCCTGGGTAGCGGTGGCCGTGATCAAGTGGATAGTATGAAGGTCGATCTCCAGCCACTCTCGAGCTTCCTGGGTGATTTGGTTCTTAGGACACCAGGCACCACCGAGGTTCTCCGATTTCAATCTATAACCATCGACAGTCGAGTATCGAATTAACTTTCGCGCTGGTTATTTTGTGATATACCTTTAAAAGAAACATTAATGCATTTAAATAACATATTGCAATTACATAAATTTTTATTTCATTTTCATATATATATAATATATGGAGAATCAATTTTTACGATTTTTTAATAATGATTTGTTTTTAAAATAAAAAGTATAAAATAGCAGAAAAATATTTCCTGTTATTTTATTTTTTCTCATTTTATCTATTATTATGTTTTCATTAAAAAAAAAAAATTGAAAATTATATAAATATTAAATATTAAAAAATGTAAAATGTCACGGAGAATTTGATAAAGCTATTAAATAACTGAACTATTAAATTACTTAAAAACACAAAGCTATCGAAGAATTCTTTTCTCAGAAATCGAATTTCGAGTAGTCGCGTATATAGGCGCTTCGGTTCGATCTCGTCCGCTCATAAAAGTAACGATCTACAATAATTAGATGTGAAAGTATCGAGTTAGTTCCTCGCCAGTACTGTTCATCTCACGCTATCAGAAGATCAACCGACGTGCGGTCGACCATCGAAGTCCTCTCTCCAAATTCCGATATTATCGCGTTTACGTGCGCGAGAACTCGAGGATTTCGTGCTCTTTCTCGAATGTTATTTCATTGACGCCATGTGAGCTGCGCGCGCAATGTGAATCTGAATTGCATTTTAATGGCTTGGAAGCTTGGAAGATCTAGAATTAGTATAAAAAATAGTACCTCAAATGGCTTCCTTGTTTTGAAAGAAAACGCACATTCGTAATAATTCAAGGTCTTTGTAGAATACTACTTATACAAATATGACGAAAATAGTGTAAAATTATTATAAAATCATTATAAAATTACCGTATTATATCATGTTATTACGTGGCGTAAGTTAAAATAGATATTATTTGTCAATGGGGTAAGAGAATATGAGAGAAATGATGAATAATCGTAGATGTAAACGCAGAAATGGGCTTTCCGACTAATTCAGATCATCGAAAATCCGGAAGCTTATCGAGATTCCCAAAGTCCGGTTCGATTTTACCGACGAATTTACATAGGGCGGGAAATCGGAGATATTCGGAGTGACCACGTATCATCTCGGCACAGGTGATATGGGTAAGATAGGAATACGCGGCCATTTAGAATACGCGTTCAAGCTGTGCCCGCCTCGTGCTTCGGTTTTAATCTTCGAGGGGTCGAAAGCAAAGCAAGGAGGGAGTTCTACGTCGAGGCCGGCATGAATAAAACATGAAGCGCGAAGCGCCTTCCCTAATTGCGTGGACCGTTTAAATGCTCGAGTAAGAGTGCTGCTCCTTTTCGGCGTTACGCCGAGGATACGTATAGTTATATATACGGGCGGGTGTATTCTTCTCAAATTGCAGATTAGGAATCGCCGCGTGAAACGTTCTCGCAGTTTCGGCGCGAGTAGCGCTCTCGGCATACCAATATCTCAAGCGTGCGAAAAAGAGTCTCAGAGGGAGATGATATTTCTCGACAATTGCGCCAACGAAGGGATGCTCGTTGGTTATGCGAGACGTTTACTGCGATAAAGTAAGATACCACTTACAACGAAATGGCACAATAAACTGCATTATTACGGCGCGGGATGATGATGATTATAATAATCTTTCTCGATAATGAGAAATATAAAATAGAGCTATTTACGATGAATTGCGCGTTATCGAGGAATTGCGTCGCGATCTGATCCACGAGGTGCTAATAATCATGCCTCACGTTCATCATTAATCGAGTACGATAACACGGCTGCGTTTTCAACACGGCGCGGCAGTACAGCTGATCACCAGGTTATAATGGCTGCTTTCGCGAGATTTACAACCTGTGTGGTGGAGGCGCCTCTTTATCGTTAACAACCGGCTTGTTCGGGATGATTAGCCGAAGGTGGAGTAGCAATGACAAAGCGTGGGTTCTATGATCCTGCAGCGTAGTTTTGTATATCGTTACGAAAAACGCTTATTTTAAGTAAATAATTCCCTGTTGGCGAATGAATGAAATTTCGTAAGAAATTTTAAGGAAGAATCGACTGAGTGGTTTAATGATGATGATAAATATCGATCACATAAAGAGATGTTACTTCTCCTTACATACTGTGAGATATTGTTTATAGTACAGATGGTCGAATGGATGTTAATGAATAAAGAATATTTTCATTAACCGGAAAATTTTTTTGCGAATTTGCAACAGATACTGATTGGTGCTATTTATTTAAAACGTTGCTGCTGAGTTTTAATTTCCGTACTTGCAACATGTTAATGGTAAAGATCCAATCAGAGCGAACCGAATAATGTAGTAAATTCGACAGAAATGAACAATGAATTGAAAGAAATATGTTCAATCATGTTAAATGTTGTAATGTAATGTAGTTTCTTTAACACGATATAAATATTGCGTCGTATTATTAGAATAAACAATGAGTTTATAAATGTATTTAAATTACAAATAGTTACAAACTGCTACTTTATATATATATATGTATATATATTTAATACGAATAATTTCATTGCAAGATCTCGGGCATCAAATAAATAAAATGAAAAAATAAATTTCGAAAATTTAGTTTAAAATATGTAAAAAAATTGAACCTCTTTCTCTCTCTTAGGATATTATTTTTTAATAGAAATCCCATCTAAATTACAAAATTTTACCTACCTAAATTGAATGTAAATGCATGCAAACGCGAGTTTATTTCTGCGAAGACAATATCCCGCTTTACGCGGCTCTTTTATATCGTCAAAAATTCGCGATGGTGTTCAAAACCGGCTCGCGGGTTCTATTTATAATGACTTTCCATGAGTGTCGCGGGGCAAGGAAGGATCGAAGTGTGTGGTCTCTGCGTGTACCAAAAAGACGATCCGGTATAATCGTTTTCTTGGCGGTGAAACACGACGCAGAACCACCGAAAACTTCATGTCGTCCGCTCCGCACGACTGGCACGGACGGATGGCATTAAATCGAGCGAGGCGAGAGGAGGATGGCGTGGCGAACTTAAATTTTCCATCGTGTCAACCGCCCCGCCGATTCTGCATTCGCCGGTATTAACGGGCACGTGACAGCGGGATTGCTCGCTATCTGCGCGCGTTAACGCGCTCGCATTATGCAAACCATCGATCGGGAAGATTGACGGACATCTCACCGTCACGCCGCCGGCGAGTGGCGGAGCGAATGGCGATCGATGGAAAAAGATTCGCGCGCGATTTCGTATGACAAAAGCACCGTCCCGTCAGCCGCGGTCAGAATTTAATTTCGGAGTGAGAAAAAAAAAGTCGTCGTTATTACCGTTTCGACGATGACGTTGTCGGTCACGGGAAAATTGAATCTGTCACGCGGCAGAATTTTTATCGTGCGTTATCGTTACGAATTGAATGGTTCTTGCGGAGAAGAGAAGTTATTTTTCAATCTAATTCTCAATCACGATCTCGGATCTGTTCTCCTAGCATTAAAGAATCCGTCATGTTATACGCCAGTTAATTAAATTAAAATATCTTTAATTACACAGCACACGCATTGGACGATCTTATCCGTGCAATTAGATATTTAGATCAGAGAAGAATATCAGTTTGCGATGATTGGGCGAATTCATTGAACGAAATTATTCTTCAGACGTACACTGTTTTACATTTATCTCTTAATCACATCTTCTTGATTTCTGCTCGTTAAGTTGACCTAAAAAATTTTGCTTTTATTGGACGGATTTCGATTTCGCAATTTAAATAAGTATAGCGTCGAAATTCTCGAACTATATGATGCTCTATGAATGAATAAATAGCGAAGCGCCGAAGTACGATTAGCCTCTTTTCTTAATGTAAAATATATTATATTTACATCATCTTCGTGCCAAACATCACACGGCAATGAACCTGCAGAATGAACTGTAATATCTTTGCAGGTGTAAGATGAGCCGTGTCTCTCAATAAATGTTATCGCGGTAGACTGCAGTCGAGAGAAAGTATCTCTTTAAAGAATCATTGTGTTTCTCCGTCGCGAAATTGGAAAAAGACGGTATCGGCCACTTACCAATCGAATCTTTACTGGCACTGTTATTTCTACGAAGATATATCTATAGAGTGCGAATATCACAGAACTAAATCGGGCTCTAAGACCGCGATTTTAAATCTGTCTGATCTTAATTTTCTCCTCGAGGAAAGAAAAATATTCCGATTAATTTTGTATCAAATTATGGGTATTAAACGTTTGATTTAATTTAAAGAAATGTTTCTTTGTTATATGGTTAAAGAAAAAATTTCGTTGATTTGAACGTCATTTCTTTGAACGTACAATAATTTCTTTAATTTTTATTTGACTTAAAAAAGTTATGTTTAAATCGAAGAAATGATGTTCAAATCAAAGAAATTTTTTCTTTAACCGTATGGCAAAGAAATATTTCTTTAAATCAAAGAAATCTTCCTCTGTGTGTATCAGATTATCCCCAATTTGGGTTATTTTTAATCATATCTATAATTTGCCGTTACTCTTTATACCTAATGTCGTTACCTAATGTCTTTATACCTAATATCGTTAATTTTACTAAAGCAATGGAGTTAAACAATTTATTTCAAGAAAATTTACATATTTAATTTGATTCCAATTTAGCTTTTTTTTATTATCTAAGTGTATACGTTAATATGGATGTTTACTTTAAAAGTAATCACAGAAATGGAGTGATTTACATTTTGACAAAGATGGAAGATTAAAAATAGCAAAATATTATTTATAGCTCAAAGAGGATTCGATTACCTTCGCTCCTTTGATATCCAACAGTGTATAATAGATGTTAATGTGTAATTTCTCATATATTTGTGTCATAATATTATACGAACATATTTTATTACAATAAAAATTTTTTTCACGCGCACTGTTTCCATATCTCGAAGGGGAAAATGAATCAGAAATTATTTTACCGATTCGTTGTTTGGAACATCGAACGGATCAGAGGCTATTTTCAGAGAGCTCTTCGCCTGTGATGCTCGAGGCGTCTCTGTTCCAATCATTCTATAACTCGATGTTCAGATGAAGTAAAATCGAAGATGAGGTCCACTTTGGCATCGTTTGACGCGTAAGCGTAATCGGCCGCGACCACAAGCGGCTGTCTCTTTTAACCGCCGTCTTGTCTGTGCTTTTCTAAATTATAGTGTATCAAGTAATGGCTCTAAGTAAGAGCTATTACAAGCCTGTAAAAATTCGCTAACTCAACGCTAGCACGTATATTTCCGAAGTAAATATCTTGTATCATGCAGTTTCCTCCGGTTCCTCTATTTAGGAAAATGGTTCGTATCATATTTCCAGCTGTTCGAACAACAATTCGTGTGCGAACGTGTGCGTGGAAGTTCGTGTGCGGAAATAATCATTGCTTATCGTTTCAAAGCTACGGTAACATTAACGATGTACATTTACAACGTCACGTAAACAATAATAACTAAATATTTCGCTTTCGCGTTGAAAATAAACTCGCGAGCTTAATAGTATGCATCGACGTAATTAGCACGTAATCACAGTTCACCCGGCAGATAAATTGAAACGCGCGCTATTTTCGTTTCGAACGAAATTACGCGGCGAAAATCGTCTCGTGATTTCTCAACCCCGTTCAATTTCTTCGAGCGATATCTTGCCCGTTCTATGTTCCTACTGGCGTCTTAATTGCACCCATTCTGGAAATGCCATTGAACGGAAACACGAAGAAAAGGAACGGCGGAAACGTGCGGAAGAACTTGCAGCTGCACGATTCCTAAAAGGAGTATGCGGTACGAAATACAGCACTGGCTTTTTCGCGCCGATTGTACGTCAAAAATTTTTCACTCGATAATTGGAAAAATCGCGCTCCATTAGCTTTCACGATACGCATCGGTGAGAACTGTTTATTCTTCTATTCACAAATGATTTATCATGGCTCACGGCTGTTGTACCAACTCGGGAATTTTCGCCCCTAATTGAAATCACTTTTGTTATAGAAAAATGAATCATTTTTCTGGTATATTTGATGTCTATATGTGCCTATATGCTACAACTTTCCTATTTGTCAGAAACATCCGTTCGACCTAAACTTGCAAAAAAATTTTCGAGTTGCGTCGAAATGCATCATCAGAGCATATCTTGTAGAGAATCCTATACCCTGTAATACATTTCCATACCAGACATTAACGTCAATCTTTACGCAATGTTTGCTATGAGCCATTTATATACTATTTTATATTTCCGGTGTTTTCATTCCGGATGATTTTTCTCATGTAACCGACGCATCCCCAGGCGCGTTGTTTTAATTCGCGACGTTTTCAGTATAACGAGAATCTGGGAACGCGCGCAGAACCTAGCTTCACGTTATTTTTTCCTCTTTCTCCTTTTCTCCTTTTTTTTTTCCCCTTTTCTTTTTAAACGTACACTCTCGACGTCCGCAGTGAGCGAGAAAGAAAAATACGCCGGTATATACGGCGGTAATTCGTATCGGAGCGAAACGTTCGTCGGCCTATTATCTCGGGAAATTTCGAAGAAAATGGCGGGGCAGTTCTCTCTCCTCTCTCTCTCTCTCTCTTTTTTTCTTTTTTTTTTTTTCTCAAGCAGCACAAAGGAGCGCTCACCGCTGTTGTAAG
>NW_017304653.1:215267-229075 GCF_001594115.1 Trachymyrmex septentrionalis
CTCTCTTTTTCTTTTTTTTTTCTCAAGCAGCACAAAGGAGCGCTCACCGCTGTTGTAAGCGTCCGCAGCACCTCGCGCGCCCGAGGCCGGCCTGTATTAAATTAGATGGTGACGTGCGCGGCCGGGAGGATCTGCGGCGCGCGCGATGCTGCGGGGGCACAGCGGAGCTCATCAAGACTCGGAGGCCCATTCAGCCGGTCATTGTCTGCGGTAATGGAATGTATTAATATCGGAGAGCCCGCGGGGCCGTCGACCAACGCTCCGTGTATACTATATACACCCCGGCTTGGTGCCGCGCGCACCCGTTCGGTTCTACAACCGCGGTCTGCTCGGCTGGGATACGTCCCGTGGGATGGAATATTCGTATAAACCGCCGCTGCACAGCAAACCGCTAGCGAATACCGGGCCCCACGCATTAATATCTAAACGCGAGAGCGCGAGAGTGAGAAGGAGGGGGGGGGAGGTGAGAGAGAGAGAGAGAGAGAGAGAGAGAGAGAGAGAAAGGTAGAGAGCGAGGTCGAGAGGGTGAGAAGGTAGTTGGCGCACGTACTCTGCCAGTTGCATCTCGTATTCATGCGTTGCACCAGCGGCTACCAGAGGCGTTATATGACCAACCCTTTTACCACTGGCCAGGTGTAATATTCTTTTTACTTCAAGTATGATACGTCAAAGGTCCTTTTGTGATAATTGCATTAGAGAACGGGAGGCTCCTGCGAGGCATGTCCGCTGAAGGCTCTCTGTTTTGCGCCATAGTCATTTTGCAAATGTTTGTGAGGTAGGAGGAGGGTTACGAATGTGGCGAAACAGTAGGCAAAATGTAGAGGGCAATGTAGGTGGAAATTAATTTGGAGAATGAAATTAATTCTACCGTCGTGCTTCATCGTTTATTAACTATAAGCAAAAAAATGACGTTAAACGTGTACTCGTAATTAAACTCATACTGGAACATTAACTTGTTGGGATATTTAACGGAGGTTTTTAAGTTTTTCGGCGGTTGGTAACGTTGTCGTTGTCGTAAATAATTACAAGCGCAAACAGCACGGTCAAGGGACGCATCGAATAATGATGTAGAAATTATTAACGCAGAACAGAACGCACGGCAGTATGTAAATCCCCGATCGGCCGTAAATTCATGTTGAATAATTTTCGTCAGCCGCAATTAAAAATAAATTCGTTTTTAAACCGAGGAATAAACTGGCGCTCAGGGAGAACGATCAATTTAATAGCTTTATAAATATTCATTCCGCACGAGAGCAAGTGCCAAACGAGAAACGATAGCTATCGGAAAGATACGCGGATTACTTAATTATATGTTGTTGCACCGTGAATTTATTCTCGCGGAGGATAGGCGTTAATTTATAATTAGACTTCATAAGCTTTCTCGCGCGCCCACCCGTTGCCGGTGCTGATTTTTTTTTTTTTTTTTTACGCGGCTTGACGATAAGAGATGTCGACTAATCTCTGTTACCTGGCCTGCGCGCATAAATGGGGTTAAAGCTACGCCTGTTAGATTAGAAATAATTACGTTCGCAACCGCGTTGTTCTCTTTGTTTGCGCGTAATAACGTCTTTCGCCATAGACCTTACAAACCTGATATTCCGGATTTTACATATTAACGAACAGCTGGGCGTTCCCTTCAGTAATCACGCGCGCGCGCAAAGCGAAGGCGTCACAATTAGCACAAAAGGCAAAAAATATTTATTTTGTTTAGACACAGAGTCTCTATTTTTCTTCAAAAAATTCTCTAAAAATAGACCCGGCACTCGTTATATCTTGACAATAAAAGCCATGACCACGTCTTTCATTCCTGTGAAGGCTTAGGCGATGATCAATAAAAAATTAGCTGAAAATATAAATAAGTCAATATAAGGAAGTGTACTGTTAGTGAATGACTCAATTATTGGACGAAATGATAAAAATTTTAAATCTTAAGCTTTTAATCATACGAATCTAAATAAATTCTTATTAAATTTATAAATGAATTTATTCCGAGTTGTACATGTCATTAAAAGGTTAATTAAAAAAATTTTTATAGTTTTATCCAATAATTGGGTCGTTAACTGTTCATTAATTGGTACATTTACCTCTTACAGCCGCTATTAAAAATTTATCACCAATAAGAAATTCACTCTAAAATTATATTCAACTGTGTGCCATTATACTCAATGAAATACAATAGGTCTGTTTTCTATGGTTAACTTTCGCCAAAAATATATCTGTATATATTTATTTCACTTTAAATTCCAAAAGTGTATAATACACCGGAGAGAATTTTCTTTTAAAATTTATCCTGAAAATATAGTAGTTGTGATACAATACAATATTTTAAAGATTTTTAACATGCACTTCAGTAAAATTAATCAAATTTATTTTATACTTTATTGCAGTTTTATTAATAATAAAATGAGAGAGGTTTACATGAAAATTCTTCGAAATACAATGTTGTCCCACGACTATCATATTTTCAGGGTAAACTCTGAGAGAAAATTCTCTCCGTGTATTATACACTTTTGGAATTTAAAGTGAAATAAATATATATACGAGTAGATATTATATATTTTTGGTTACTTGGCGAAAGCAAGAAAAGAGAGTTCTAATACAGTCTAAGGAATAAAAAACAGGAATAAAAAGCTTATATATCTTTACATTATGAATAAAAACAACGCGACAAAACCGATTTTCTATCGTCTTTATGAATATTCCGATTGAAGCTCAGTTTACGTAGGGGAAGACTGTTGGCGAAAGACGCGGTTGGGATGGATTTTTGCGCGTGTCCCGCGATATCGACGCGGCGTTATGCCGGTCGCGGGTGGATCAGAGCGTAACAGAAGGCGCCGGTAGATACGAGTGATCGATGGCGGTTCGGCAGACTATCCGAATGAAAAACTGTCGCTTACCGTGCCAGGTGGGGTCCGACGTTTCCGGTGTCGAAGCTGGAACTGGCGTTGATATCCGTGTCCGGGATCGTCCCGGACTCCATGCCGAGCGGTGCGATGCATTGGGCTGCAACAAACGAACGTGGCGTCGCCGTGAGGTTAAAGCGAGCTTTGAATTTATATGCGCCTATCCTATAGCCACGTCGGCGTGCATCACGGCCGGATCATAAACGGCTAAATAACCAGCTAACCGAGATGGATCCACGCGATACCCGGTTTACGTTCTCGGTGTACGGGCTGCCTGTCGTGCTGCGGACAGTGGAAGTTACGGTTCGAGGGCGAGTACCTGCGAACGGGGTAGGTAGAAAGGAGGGCCGTCTCAACGTTCTCGTATCTTCTGGTCCGATCTAATTGTTTCATAGATGAACAGCTGCCTTGCGAGTACCGCTGCGTCGTCTGCATCGTCGGCGCTGGGAACGAGATATCTTTCGCGTACGCGAGATAACTCGAGCGGAATATATTTATTGTACCGCTGTGTATAATGTCGATCGCGTATTGCATCCTCGGGGACAGCGACGAAAAATGACGTCGACGGTGCAAAGCTGAGAAACAGCGTGAATTGCGACAATGTTACGATTTTTACATAGAGAGGAAAGAATAGTTTTGATGGAGTATCTAAAATAATTGATAATGTGATATACGAATTTGGACCGGTGAGAATAAATAAATCTATTTAAATAAGAGAATTTCTATATTCATAGTTAAAGTGAATCTTTTAATGCTCTATGAATTTATATATGTACATATTTGATTCTGCAAATTGCGCGCCGAATTTGGAACATACAAAACAACTATTCCATCAATAGTTTTGTATGTTTAATTAAATAGACTATGCGATCTCAATCTTTTATACAATTCAAAGTTTCTATCAAACTATCCAAATTACCTCATTTTATTCTATTCAAATGACAAGCAATTTAATAATTTTTGATGCTAAGAAACATCTTTATAAGAATATTAATGATCAGATGTTATAATGAGAATCTTAAATCTGCGAATAATTTTATTGCAAAAAATGTCTCCATCGAGGTACAATATTTATCGCAACAATCAATAGCTAGTACGTAAACGTATTTCAAGGAGATGTGTGATAAATAAAATAATTTAGCTACATACAGATCTGAAAATAGTGTTAAACTGAATGAAAATAATTTTATAGAACGCTTAAATATTGATATAAGACTGTAAATAAGACTGTAAAAAGTTTTAATGTTCTAGCAACCAATTTAAACGTCCTAGCCATAGTTATTTTTATGGTGCAGACAAAATTATTTTCAGATCTGTATATCTAGCTAAATTTTTAGATACTTTGGCAAAACCATGTACTTTCCATATTGTGGATTGTATATTCGAGGTGGTTATAAAAAACTTGTGGCGTTTTTAGGCGTGGTCGTCATTCGACTTTACAGGCTCTGTCTCATCGTCGTGACTGCACGCTAATGAGGATCATAAAACGCTTTATCTTCCGGAGATTTAATATCTGAAAGGAATCCTCTCCCGTGCGCAGGATCGGCTAGCCTCGCGTCTTCGTCTCCACGAGCACCAATGACAGGGTTAAGGGCCATCGAACAAACGATACCGTCTACTTTGCATACATTACTCCGACCTCTCCGGCGCACGCATTTTCAAGAGGCGTTACGGCCGGTCGTCCGGTTGTGCAGTAAAGTTTATACAAAGTATGATGCATGTACGTATTCGTGCCGTCCGCGTCGCGGCGGTATCATTAGGGACGACAGTAAGGAACCGCGACATTTCGCATTTCTTGTTTTTAAGGCACCATTAACCGCCCACGCCTTATCGGCCATTTATCTCGAGAACGCGAGACGGAGCCGCGATTATCCGGCCACCGAGCATATCGGTCGTTCACTTCGACCGCGGACCGGATGCTTCGTCGCGTGTACAAAGTCAAAGCTAGATAAATTCGTAGACACGTGTACGGTGTATACCGGGTTCTTGTAATTCAACAAAGGAGCGCATATTGTATGGCGTAACTATTCCGGATACGACAACTCGAACGTCCGCTATGCTGCTTGCAGAGCATGTCTCGTGTATGCATGATGCAACGCGGCATCGATTACGGTTTACACGTCCAAGTAACGATGCCCATTACGCGATACGGAAATTGCTAAAATTTGAAGTAGCCCGAGCAGGGGGGGTCGTACAACGTAACGGGTACGCGGTAGCCGGCAACGATAATAATGCCTAATGCCCGGATATCGAGTGCAGAGGCAGCGCGAATATAGCTGGGCGTTCGAAGGGATCGTCGGCCGGGGCGTGAGGGAGGAGACGCAGCTTCGTACCGGGGAGTGTAACGGAAGGAATCCGCGCTAAGCCAACGAACAGAACGAGCATGTAGGTGGCCATTAATACCGGTGAAAGTTTGCAGGGTTCTTCCGACGATACCACCCCGCCTCGTAATTCTGCGCCCGGCCGGCGCGGCGTCGCCCGTTGTGAAATGTGTATTTTGGTCTTACGTTTTAATCCAACGTATTTTATTGTCGAAATGGAATCTCTGTAAAGCGCGAATTGGCCGACGCCGCGGTTTAAGAATATAATGCTCGCAATTTGTGCGACACGCATTTCTATGATGTACTATCGGATCGATCGGTCTCTCCTCATGAGTTTATAACTAGAATAACTCGGGCGAGCTCTGTTATTTGCAAACCGCGGAGAGAGAGAGAGAGAGAGAGAGAGAGAGAGAGAGAGAGAGAGAGAGAGATGGTCGGAAACGATATTGGAGGAATATTCATCGGGGTACGACGCGTAGCTAATGTAACGCCACGATTTCGATCGTAATCGACAAATGGAAAATTGCACGCCTACAAACGCGACGCTTGTCGCGTTGGGAATCGGCAAAATGGCCGATCGGATTAATCGCCGTTATTAACTAACAGGGCTCTCCTCGTCATATCGCGATTCCGGTGCTCTAATATATGTATGTTCGACTTCCTCTGCGCTGGCCGATTAGAATCAACGGCGAGAGAGTCGAGTCGACAAAGGGAGGAAACTGCGATCGGCGCGGGTCCACTCGCGTGGTCTGGTTGTGCTGTATTATTAATGAAGGTTCTTCTGATATGTCCAACGCTGATATATGTCTTCAGATTCCGCGAAGTGCGCCGACATCGTTAGTGGAAAAGTCGCGTCTCGCGGTCCAAGCGAAGAACACGAAGATCGTCGCGGTGGGTCGTTCACCGACGCGATGGTGAACTTGGTATTATTATTAATGAAGGTCGGCCCGATACATCGCGATTCTGTCGCTAATATATGTCTACGAATTCAGCGGGGGCAGTGCGAGAGGGCGATTTGAATCAATGGTAGGAAAGTCGTGCCAAACAAAGGGAGGGAATGCTCGATCGAGATCCTTTGGCTGGCCAACATGGTGAGCGAATCTCACTATTATTATTAATGAAGGTCCAGCTGATATATATCGCGCGTATCGTGCACCCTCGCCGGAATTCTCACGACTGCCCGTTCCCGATAGAAAGTTCGACCGGTAGAATCCGTTTCCTTTGTCGGCGCGTCCGGTCTAACGAATCACTGTGAGATATCACACTTGATCGTAAATCGATCGTGAATAGGGGTGAATAAACACGACACCCTCGTGACTCTTTCGAGATACCAATCTCCCTCCGTTAATCTTCTGACGTGCAAGACGCTTCGCATGATTTCATCTTTGGAGGATGTCCAGTAAAAGTGGTCCATCTTTAACGGGTCTTCATTCGAGAAAAACACCATCGATTATTTTCCGGCTATTGGCGCTAAGATAAATTACGGGGAAAGGAAGGAAATCGCTAAGGATACAGTTTGGAAGGGTTTCGTGAGGGCGCAATTATTAAGCTTTCCATTATCACGGCTACGATGCGATTTTTCTCTCCTACGTCCGGAAATCTATTTCTATTAAGCTGCTTCTCGCGAACAGGGAAGCTTTGGAAGAGAGCGATTACTTATTATTAATACGATAAAATGGAATACTCCGCGCGATCTTGAAAGTGGGATTTTCCTATGTGATTCTCATTGATTTTTTAATAAGACTATTCTTTTTTTTTTTATTAAAGCAGATATATTCCAACTAGTTATGTAGATTTATTATTCATTAAAATTCTGATAACGCTGATTGAAGTTGTTAAACAAATATCAATTTTTGATTGTGATTTTTTTTATAAAAAATATGAATAGTTATGTTTCAAATAAGATAACGGTATCTACACTAGAAATTTCGTAATTAATTTTAAACAATATATGCAACGAAAGTTTGTGGAAGAAGTAGATAACTGAAAAGTAATGTATGATTTAATTGAAAATTAAGTTACAACAGTCTTAAATGTAATGAACGTTAAATGTGCATTAAATTTAATGAATATAATTTCACAAAAATTAATTTACGAGTTAATGAAATGTAAGAGATTTGTGACCGAAAAATTAATAAACGTGTTAATGAAATGTAAAAAAATGTACAATTGAAAAGTAATGAGCGAAATAAATCTAAGTTACAGGTTTCTCAAATGTAACGAACGTGGGCATTAAATTCAATGTAATGTCATAAAATTAAATTTAACTTGTGTAACTTGAAAGTAACATTAAATTTCATGATATTTTTAATACTGTGTATATTATTATAGTAGTAGTTATTTCACACACACACACACACACACACACAATTACGGTTAATTAAGATTTAAGTATTAAATTTCAACACACTTGATTTTTTAGTTATTACAAACTTAAATCTCATTAACATAAATAATCTTTTCAGTTACAAAGAATTGAAATTTCATTGATCAGTATACATTAAAAAGTAAATGGGATTTAAGAATATTTCTAATATATTAATCTTTCATTGTATTTCAAAATCTTTGCGTCAGTTCGTTGTTCATTTACATTTATCGACAGACAATATATTATATTTGTTGCCGGCGATATAATGTTCAGAGTCAGGTTTCACCCACTCGAAAGCCTCCGAGGTATCGCTAAATATAAACGCACACGATATTCGAATGATAAGACGCAGTGTCTTGGAGATAGGTACACAAGATATCTAATGACCAGGGTCAAAGCCGATCCTGGATCGAAAGTTCGTCGACTGCGGCGGCGTAAGTTCTGGGGTTGCGCTACCTCCGCGTCGTTAATAACTTATAAACGAAACAACCTGCGCGCGACTCCAAACCAAGGAACTATAGTCGAACGAAGTTTCACGACGAGACGCACGACGACGGGTACTATAAGGCCTGCGGATTAGAGCTTAGGAAACTACTTACAGAGGTCCACGCCGTGGTAAGCGGGGGCGAGCGCGAGCAAAACGACGAAAAGGTGGACAGCAGGTGGCGCCCTTCTGGCGAGGAAACCCAAGCTTTTCACCATAGCTCCCTTTTCCTGCGAGGGCTTTACCCTCGCCCTTTCCTCACCGAGACTCCCGCCGTGCCATTTCTGCCTCGTCAACCTGAAACAAAAAAAAAAAGAACGCAATCATTATGTCATGCTTGACGATAGTCGAGTTGGATCGACAAAGCGAGTCGTTTCGTTCACTGCTCCCGAAGAACAAGTTCACCTTGGCGGAGAAACGACGCGCGTAATTATCGCACGATAGTGTCATCTTGAATGCTACATTGAAATGTGAAACTGATTTCATGTACAGGGTGGGGCAAAAGTTCCGCTACCATATAAAATTTTGACGTCTACACAACACAACGGTTAAAGCTAAACTGAGCTATACGTCACATAACCAAGATGGCGCGCAATCAAAATGGTAGCGGGACTTTTGCCCCACCCTGTATTATTTGATAACCGTAGCTGTGGCGAATAAGAGAAACATTTGAAAGGTATTTTTATTTAAAAGAAATCTATTACGTAAAGTTCATCTATTCTATTAAAAGTTCTACCATATGCTATCTTATTTATATAATTGTTATATAAAATAGTTTCACGTATCATATTATCAAATAATCTATTGAATTTCGTAACAGTCGAGTTTATTTAGCTCAATAATTTTTGAACTTCAAAATTCTGCAGAGAATAATGCACGAATGACGTTGTGTCCTCATGTAGATCTAAGTCTGTAATCCTTGTTCAATTTTCTGTCGATTATTCGCTGCACGTGGAACCATTTCCTTCCTGTACGATCTAAGGGCGGAGCTAAACTTCCTGCGACTTCCACGTCATGTATTTTCCAGGAAGGAACACAGGACGAGAATTGCGACGCGTTAGTTTTACGTAAAAGATGTCTCGATCGTAGTCGGTAATTTTTAACTCGCGTCGATTCGCGATCTAACCAAGTTTATTTTGTGAGCAGAGGTCGGAACTCGGAAAGCAACGAGGAAGTAGCTCGAGAGTAGCGCGGTAACAGCTCGTTATTGGCTTACGAGCCTATCAGCCGATAATGCGTTACTCCCATTTTGCGCAAGCTCCGATACACGTCAGACATGTGCACCAGTGTAACTTGGTTGCACCCCCCCCTCTCTCTCTCTCTCTCTCTCTCTCTCTCTCTCTCTCTCTCTCGATACCTGTGAGAAAGGTGTCTCGAGTTTGATGGAGTATCCGTTGGTAATTACGCCGACGGTGAATAAGTAATGTGCGAGAGAACGGTAGTAAGAAGTCGCTCGGTCGTAGGCCTCGCGTGTTCCGCATTAAACATATATACCGCAGCTTATAGCCGCGAGACGGTGCAAAATCTGTCCTACGGCGCGCGTCGTGTCGTCATTTCTCTCTCTCTCTCTCTCTCTCTCTCTATCTCTCTCGTTGTAAGACGAACCGGTAAGAGCATTCGCTTGCAAAGTCCTTCACAGCTGCGTGATCGTCGTACTCATTGCAGGTCTTATTCGACTCCAAAGTAGCAACGATACATTATGCTTGCGGCCTCCAAGCACTGTATCGGTGATGATTATATCAATAATTACTATAACTCATATTTTCCGCAATCGTACGATGGAATATTTATGAGGTAAACGAGCCACGAGTTTCGAGTATTTTTCTTTCCGCGCAGAAATCAATCTTTTCTTATTAATGGATAATTAAATTATGTGATTTTATACTTCAGTTTGCGAGTAAACATCTTTTTTTTTTCTTCGCTACTTCATGAAAATTTATATCCGAAATTAATAATACACACGATGGGGATTATTTGAGTTGAAATATGACGGGAGAATATTTTTCTTTTTCCTAACGTAATTGGCAAAAGAAACTGCAGTAGCAGAAGGATTAAGCAAATGATAGAGCGAGTTTCTCAACGAGCATAATTATTGCCGCAACATTTAATTAAGCGTAAGAATATACACTAAGACCCGCTGATTAGTAAAACGTCGGGAACGTAGTAAAATGGCGAAACACTCCACTGTTTCTCGCATAAACATTTAATCTCCCTAAGCACTAAGTGTTAAATTAGAAATTATCGGAAAACGGGTATCGTTTATACATCGAGTCGCCATAAAAGCTTTATCTCCTGATTGTATTCATGAGGGACTTAACGCTCGCGATGCGCTCCGTCGAAATCAATTCCTCTGGACGCGATAAGTACTCTGGCGGCCACAAAATTATTCATCGATTGTTTTCTTTTCATCTCGCGGACTACGCGAGGGGGACAGATTATCGCGCGATCGTTTCAGGCAGGTGCCATTTTCTCGTCGTCGTAGTCCTTTTCGATGGCCGGCCAGCGTCGTCTACCACGGGGAAAACGAGAGATTTCGCAATTATTATGCCGTCGACGCGACGAAGGAGATTCCGTTTACGATCGGTACCGTTTACGATACTCACGCACACGTACCCGGGGGTGCGTCTATATATATATATTTATGCACTCACCCCGTGGTTTGTTGCACGCGGACGGCATGCGTCCGCACGCGTGCGCGCGTATAGGAGCTCGTTTAAGCCGCGATGTAAGCCACGGAGGCTTCGCGTGATATCCTAGTTCAACGTCGAATCTCTTCGTTTGCATAGGAATGAGTTTATGCAGATTAATACACGCGAGACGTCCGTGTAGAGTACGCCACGTGGGATGTAGCGCGGCACCTACGCGAGGGCTACGAGTGTATATGCATATTTTATTGACGGCATTGCACTTACGGATTTCCAATCGCGCAAACGCGTGCCACACACGACGCGATCCTCACTATTAACACTTAAATTCACCCTGAATTATGCATCCAATTTGAGTTATTCTTTAATCGTCGCCACTACTCCTACTCGGTATGTCGTTAGTTTAAACGTTAATTGAAACAACGAGGTTAAACAATCTGACTCAAGATAATGTATTTTTGACTCAAATTTAGTTTATTATTACTATACGTGCATACGTTAATATGGGCGTTGTTTTTACCTTGAAAGTAATCACAGAAATAACTTTACATTTTGATATACAATACATGGAAGTTAAAAATAACAGAATATATTTAATGATGATATTTAATTCAAGAGCTTAGATTACTTGCTACTCTGATATTTAACAGTGTACCTATCCTCGATTCGATTTAATCTATGTTATTTATAATATCATTTAATTTATTTCTAATGCTGGTAGAAACGCGAAACATTGTAACGGGATTGTCTCGTATTGCTAAGTAGTTATTAATTTCATTTCCAATATGCAGCTCCGAACAGCCTCTCGTAAATGTTTGACAGCTTCTATTATAATTCTATAATTAATTCAATATTATTTATGAATTTGTTGCAAAATATGTTTTTATTCGAAGGATAATATCGCGGTGTCTCAGATCGGCGTAATTTATTCCGTAATTTATATCGAATAACATGTTATTTAATTGACACGTAAGGAAGTATCATCTGCATGACACGTAATAGAAGTTAGAATGCACTACTATTAACTAATAACTACGAATTTCACGAGATATGGTTTGCCTTTTTCCTGTCGCGAGCTCTCTGAAAGAAATCGCTCCCGACAAATCGTTGAGTTGACCCTAATTGCGTGGAAGCCAAAGAGAAACCATGTCGACGACGTGGAGGCGAAGTCCTCTGTACAAAACGAAGCCAATGAATTTAGTAATCCGCTCTGTCGGCGAAGTCGTTGTCCAGGACAGGGCTGGGATACAGGTACGCGAAGCGGGATGTCTCGGTGGAAAAGCGATCCTTATCAGTCGTAAAAACATGTATGCACCGACTGTCGTAGAGAAATACGAGCTAACCGCGAACATAACCACGCCCGACGAATGGAACGTTAATGTCAGTTAATTATCTGTAAAGTCTTGGGGGGAGAGAGAGAGAGAGAGAAAGAGAGAGAGAGAGAGAGAGAAGATTGGTTTTTGAGTGCGGTCGTTTGTAAAGCGTGGGCGAGTCGGACACGCTCGTGAAAACACAGGAACGACGTGCATCTCCTCTCGATTTTGTCATCGAAAAAATGCCGCCGCTGTTTACGGATTCTGAGAGACTGTTAGCTCACGGGAGACTCCTTTGTCGAGCCAGATGAATCGAAAGGTTGTAATGAGGTCCTGCTAGACTCTTTGTGAATCCAGCCGAAAATATCAATTTTATTTCGTAATTTTTTTTATTCATTAACAGCACATATTTCACGTTCATTATACATTAGTAGTATATAATAGTGCAGTAGTATTATTAACGATGAATATTATTAGCCAATAGAATTGTGAATACAAACTGTAAAAAAAATTACACGTAAAATTACAACGATTACAATAGGTAATTCTGAGATCCACTCTTAAAGGTGTATTTTTACACTGGTGGTTTATATTCAAAGTAAAATCATAAAAAAGTCAATCTCTTACAAAGATTACATAGATTTGCCTGCAAGATTCCACGTGAATGTTTACATCATTTTTATTCTGAGGCATCCGCCAGGTATGAAAATTGTAAATCCGAGAAGATAGCGTATTACGCGAGGAGCAAAACGCGGTAGAGGACGCGAGCGAATTTACGGATTGATCTCAACCATGATCCTCGTGTCGCGTTCGAAGGCACGCTTCGATGACTCAGATCCATTCTAGTTAGGATTTCGCGTATCCTTAGCTCGACGAGCAGAAGCAACAGAATCTGCAAACATGAGCGGCGTGCATTTTGTATTTTCCTTATAGAAGCATTTTCCTGCGTTATACGATTGAATTTTACTTAATCATTCATATTAATAAATTCTTCTACAGCTTTGACTTTAACGTGACTTTTACAAATGAAAAAAATTATACATTGTCATATTTCTGTGTACAAAACGATATAACGATATACTTCTTTTTTTTTTTTTATTCAGCTGACTGTACAAGACGGGGATTAAAAATTGTTCGTACGAGACATTCAATTTGCTTCTATTCTTCTGTTTTACTGAATTCAGTTACTCATTGAGAGAAACTGAAATAGAAGAAACCTTTCTGAGTGTTCACCGTTCACTGTATCGACAGACGTCGCAGATAAGATAACCCGGAATTATAGAGGGCTTTATTCGAGGATCGTCTATCACGCGACGTTCGGATTTATTACGCTGTATGTAGTGGCCGGTCGACTTTCCATTTATCAGAACGCGATACCTGTAGCATTTCGGGCGCGGGTGGCCGTGCGAAACAACCGCAAACTTCGATCTGCCGCGAACAAATGGACGGAGTTTCGCGAAAGAAACGGAAAAATCACAATGGAAGGCAGCGTCGGATGCTCCGGCATTCCCTTCCTATTGTCCGACGACTTGTGAAAAATGCGCGCTGATTTTCCGTAACAATGCTGACGAAAGGAGGATTTTACTGATCGCAGCCAGACTAAAGAGACCGTGAGATATTCTGGCTGCATCCGAGATGATATCCCAACCGTTTATGAATACAATGAATAACATATATGTTAACGTATAATATATTTTAGGAATATTGTGTTTAAGATAATAGTTACTATTATCGATGTTTATAAAATATATATAAATATGTATATATTATATTT
>NW_017304653.1:229175-232715 GCF_001594115.1 Trachymyrmex septentrionalis
AGGGATCTTGCTCAGGGACGGGAACAGTGGCGAGGTTTGGTATTTGCGGCAATGAGCTTTCGAGTTCCTAACGCCTAATAATAATAATAATATATATAGAATTCTCTATAATGTGCTCTCTAAATCTAAATCAGTGGATAGTCACTGATATCAAGTGTGATAATCAGTGAATAAAACGAGAGATCTATAACGTAGCTACTCTTTATTATGTGATTTAACTAATCTTGTTTTAGTGCATAAATTCAATGAATATAGTATTAGAAGATTTGAAATTAACGTGCAAATATCAGTATTTTAATTACATAATATTCAAACATTCTTTTTTTTTTAATTTCACTGATTATCCAGTGCCAAGTATGCTACTGAATAATTAGTGACTATCCACTGATTCATATTTAGAGAATATATATTCTAATTCCTCCTATGATTTTTTTACAAAATGTTTTACGCAAGTTTTTTACGTGAACTCTTCTTTGTGAATGAAACGAAATAAATCGGAGAAAGATATCGAAAAATATAAAGTATCCTTGAGAAGAATTCCCAGTAATTCAAATAGATACATTTCTTGAAAAAAGATGAAAGGTACAACAGTCAAGCGCCTGTTCGCCATAGTCGAAAGTGGATATTCACGGTTTTGATTTGTGTGACTTCGTTGTTTTAACGTGGGACCACTCGATGTCCCTCGAGTGGGAAGATGTTCATCGTCGAGAAAAACTCTATATGGGATGTTCACCATGCAACTCTTGTCGTTCTAGGATGTTGTTCTCTTTACCTTTACCAACGAATCTCCCGAGATTTTGGTTTATAAAAATACTATTATAAAGTAAAGTCGTCCAATAAATTCTTAGTTGTCTGCACGTCCATTGTACATCCCGTTTCGCCACATGTACGTCAAAACTAGACTACAAAATTCTTTTTCGCAGAAAAGAATACAATATTTCTCTACCTAACGTAACTTGTATAAAAAAAAAAAAAATCTATATTTGGATGAAATTTTTTCCCCGAAATATGAAAGCTTCTAACGTTGATATAACTATGGTCCACTCGATGCTACAAATGCCAGGAAGTATTTTTTGATTGGTAAATTATTGAAATTCTTTCTTCCAATTGGTTAACCATTCCTTGAAGCGTTCCTTGTAGCGCCAAGTAGACCCAGTCTCATTTATAACGAATTTTCGAAAATATTTTCTCGAAGATAATGACAAGATACTCACTCGAGTTTTTGAATATTGGCATGTTCGCGTGATCTAAACTTTTTGAAAAGACCGAAAGCCACAACATATCAAACTGGAACTCGTTCCCATCATATGTGTCACTCAGGTTTATGTCCGATCCTGCAACGGAGAACAATGCTGCAGGATGATCCAGCATCTTTATAGTTCGAAACGGATCATAATCAGCACTTAAGCCGAGTACTTTCGTGACCGAATGAAGGAGGCAGGTCCGTTCCTCATTGTCCTCGTAAACGATTTTATTTGACCCTCGGATTACCGAGTTGAAAAGGAAAGGCGCGCGCAAACACTCGAGAGGACTGTTTAGACGTTCCAGAGGTGCCATTAAAGTCCATTATTGTAGGCAAGAGGAAAGGATTGGTCGTTAGAGAAACGTTTTGAAAGTTACCGGATGATGTAGCCGGAACGCGTAAAAAGTATGCGTGGAGGGTCAATATTTCTTCGGGCCGAATAGCGCGTTTGTCTCCGAGACTTGAGAGACGGCACGTCAAGGATATTACACTTCTTTTTTATTACACGGCGTTTATTTGAGTCATCACCGTCCAAAGAAGCATTATATATATAGAAAAGTTCTCCCCCTGAGAAGGCGCGTGTGTCAGATTTGTCATTGACGTAATTAGATAGTCGTATGCGTGACGCATTTTTTCTCTGCTACCGAGCGGTCGATGCGGTCAAGTCAACCCGATGATCTCCAAATGATCGATCGTCCGTTCACAAAGTGCATTAGCATAACTATCAGAACTACGCGGCTATGCCGTGCAGTGACATCGGCATTTGTTCGTCTTGGCTTCTAATCTCGCTCTTTAAACGAGTCGTTAGTCTTTCTCAAAGCATATGCCCGGCGTCGGTCTGAGAAAACGCGCGCTGAATCATTCGGCTGACGTAGTGAAAAGGCGAACAAAAGCACGGCATAATTCGCAGTTGGGACATTTCCAACTGTAATTACCCTTACGTCCGCCGAATTACGCGTTAAAACTCGCGTACCCGGGTACGATCTTTACCACCGTCGCGTGTTTAATTAAGCCGGCTCGATAATTTTCCTCCAAATATTTAGAACACGAATGCGCAGGGAATACACAAATGCGGGGGAACGCTCTAATCATTAGTCCCGTTACGAGCTTCAACCGTGAAACGCAATATCGTAACGTAGTTGCGTTATACTATGTTAACAGAACACGCACCGCATGCTCGCTTTCATGCACGATTAGTAAACAAATTGACGTTTATTCAAATTAATATAATTCGCTTTGACTCCGTAACGCGCTTTAGAATTACTGCGTATGCGTACAATATCGTTTCCGCGTTTCGAGCTGTTGTCTCTAGTTCTAGTGATATCAAGGAGGCTATAATCCCGAATTTTATGGGAAGGTCCACTATCAAAAAGCATCCTCAGAAACATGCCCGAGTATTATGACTCTAATAAATATCAAAACATGAAAAAATAAAATCTAACATAATTGTAATATAAGTTATATTAATGAATTTTTCACACGCAGCAGCGTTACTTTTCCCCACTGCCGTAATAATGTACGATGGAAAAAATGTCTTACGTTACCAGAGTTAATAGCCGACATTTTTCAATGTCGCGCGTTAAAGGGACGCCTAAAAGCCGATAATTCTGTCAGCGTCAATCAGTCTTTATGTTCTTCAACTTACGGGTCGTGTACACAATTCCTTCGCGCCTAATTAATCACTTCTGTGGATCGTAGATTTATTTACGAGTACACTGTATAGAGCGATGCTCGATTCACGTTCTCTCTTTATATCCGTAGATGCACGCGGCATGTATTAGTCGTTGATGTGATTTATCATTGCGTGATGAATGTGCAAGGATAACGAGCGAACGAGAAACGATCATCCAAATGAACCGTAGAATTATCTAGAGAGATTACCAACTGTGCTGAGAATGTTATCTATTTCTTTTTTCCCTTTTTTTCCTACTCCGCATAAAAAATACGAATGAGCCATATTTCCTCGATACATGCGAATTAATAAAAAATACAATTGTTGTGCTAATAAAGAATACAATTGTAATTGTTAAAAAAAGATGAAAAATATTCGCTGATGGGATTTTTGAGACATCCCGTGTACAGGGATGAAAAGAATATTCGCGTACGAGCCCCTATCGATTTCGTTACTATTTACAAAAACGAACCTAATGCAAATAAATGGATTTTCGATGAACGGGGTGAGCCGAAAAGTGCATACACCGCGAATCGATGCGCCGCGGGGGACACAAAAGCGGGTGGAAAATCGAACCGTCGGTGCACATACATGTATGCACCGCTTATGCATCTAATGCATATAT
>NW_017304653.1:232815-235508 GCF_001594115.1 Trachymyrmex septentrionalis
TCGAGTTGAGAGTAATAAAAGAGAGTGTGAAATAAACTCAACTATTTAGGGATTTGGGGCGCAAATTCATTAAATAAGAAAGGGGTTAAAAATATTCGACGTTATTGGTAACAATGATTAAAATTTCAAAGAATATATAAATCGAATCCTTTTCAGTATTCTTTCGAAACTGTGCGAATTCTTAGTTACCTTGAATTCCCTTCATTGATGTCAACGTCTAATTTTTACTTGCTTTTAATAAAATACAGCTAGTGATAGTTGGTGTAAAAGTGCTCCACTTTTTAGTATCACCTTCGAGTATCTATTGTTAAAAGGATAATTCCGAGACACCCTGTATATACGTCCGTTTCTATACGTATATCACTACTTTGTGCAATAAAATACAGTGACGCGCGTAAAACGTCGATGCGTCCGGGAGGGAAGCAGCAAAGAACAACAAGCAGCAACTCAAGGCGATTTACATGCATAAACTGCAACCCTCGAATCCTCTTTCGCCTATCCCGTGCCGTCCCTTTTCTATCGGCCGTGCCATAATCGTTGCCAGACTGCTTTTACTTTCGATAAAATTTGTTATTCAATCGTAGAGGTAAACGCGTAGCTCATAAAAAAAAAAAAAAAAAACAAACGTCCCCGTGCAATATTTAACTCTTTAACAAGACTTGTTTAAGTCGTTAATCAAAAGGCAAGCGCGTGCATGCGAGTATTGGCGTTTATTTTATAGACGTCCTTAGCTTTCGTAGTATTTCACCGGAACAGCCTGTTATCTTCAAACGCCCTTTAGAAGAGCCAGTTGAGTGATGTCGGACAAGCGAGAAGCAATAAAATCAAAGCGGTCCCTGATTTCTAGTAAAGGAGTAGCGCAGGGAATAAAAGAAGAACAAGGTGTAGCCGGGAGGAAGGAAGATAAAGTGCGCGTGAAGCAGAAGGGGTATTATAAGATCTTTGGGATCCGTACTCTTTGCAGTTTTCGTTGCGTCCTCTTAAAAGTAGTTAGATTTCGTTAGAGTATCTTTTCACGAAGAACGAAGATGTAATAAGTGTACGTTGCCCTGGTGAGAATCCTGTGATAAATTGAAACCGTGCAGAAATCTGTCGGCGAACAGCATTTGTGCATTCCTTCTTTGTGATATCTTCGCGCGCGTAACTTACGTGGACTGGCGGAATTTTTTAAAGGGAAAGTGACGCGAAAACGTGGGAGAAATTCTATCAGACGTAATGCAAGGAAGGAGATTAACGCCCGCAACGTCTCGTTCGCGTAAAAGTAACAAAGTGAAAGACCGTGGTGGCGGCGAAGTCGAAACGAGAACCGACGTTTCAAAGGGAGGAGAAGCAGCAAGGGGGTTAAACTTAAACCGAAGGCGGGGACTCGCGGTTCTTAAACTCTGCTTTTCATGTCGCCGTCGCGTCTTAATATTTCCGCGCGCTCGGAATCTCGCGCGTTTTCTCGACGGCACGGCGTACCTCCGGCTTGGAACACTTGTTTAAACGTCGCCGTGTACAAGCAAACACACGAACAAAGTGCCGTCGAGTGGTCGCAGCACAGCTCGATGTCTGAAGGATCTCGCAAACAGTTCATAGGATTAAGTTTATCTTTAGAAAAGACGACGCGTTTGTCAGGTTGTTATCGAAATTTTACGTTTATTATTAAAACGGAAAGTAGAAATAATCAAATAAGAACAATAAAAACCAACGTAATGTTACTACTTGGCATTTGAAATAGGATTATCCATTTACATTGCTTAAAATTGTAACGCAAGCTACGCTTACGATAGTTACATGAATCTCTCAAGGTGTTCACCTGATTTTTTTTTATAAACATAAATTAATAGAGTGTTTTACACTCTAATTAAAATCGTTAATATTAACGAAATTATTAATTATTAATATATTTTAATCACACATTATTAATATTAACAATATATTGTACATTGTATATTATTCATTTTTTATTTAATCACAATCTTTTTTAAAAAAGAAAGTAGAAATCAAACAAGTAATAAACAGATTAAAGCACGTTCAGTAGCTTATTACGATAATATTTCTAAAAAATAAAATAAAATTTTTGTGTCAATGTAGCACTTTTTTAACGCTTTTGCAGGCTTTTTAAAATCGGAATTGAATATCTAAAGTTTTGTTAAAGAATAGTTATTAGAAAAATGAGGAAAAAAAGCGTTAAACAGTATCTAGTATACAAAACAATATTTTACAATTCATATTTCTTCGCTGCAGAGATATAAAAATACTCCAGTTGACTATTTTTCTAGTTTTTCAGTTAAGAAACTCTTGAAATATAGACAGTCACACGTTCATCACAAAACTCAAAAAATATACCTGCTCTGATTGTGAGAAGCGGAATAACGTTTCGCTCATCAATACGATACGTAGCGGAGTTGTGACTGGAAGCTACGTTGAACTATAAAATAAAAATAAATGAAATTTATAGCAACGCCCAGACTAATTAATATTTACAGGAATAATTATCTATCCGCACATGCAAATAATTGATATATTTTTTTATACATTATTGTATTTATAAGTACTCAAATCCGCAAAACAAAATGTAACATGATAATTTACCCATGGTTGCATCGCTCGATGCTTGTCCTCCTCTTAGCCCTCACAGATTCATTCGTTGTATTGTACAACGCAACGTACACTCGCGAAAACACGGTTTATTACGATCGCGCGTACTA
>NW_017304653.1:235608-248944 GCF_001594115.1 Trachymyrmex septentrionalis
CAACTCGCAACGTACACTCGCGAAAACACGGTTTATTACGATCGCGCGTACTAATT
Source organism: Trachymyrmex septentrionalis (assembly GCF_001594115.1). Taxonomy (NCBI): domain Eukaryota; kingdom Metazoa; phylum Arthropoda; class Insecta; order Hymenoptera; family Formicidae; genus Trachymyrmex; species Trachymyrmex septentrionalis. The sequence continues at coordinate 235,665 of NW_017304653.1, forward strand.
ACCAGAATGGAATAATTACATGGAACTTTGTACAACATTCCTCGTTAATCACACGCGACATGCTCTTTACTATTATACGTTGCGACGGTAATGTATAGTAATGCGAAAAGAATACGAAAGTGGTCGCATTACATGATCCGTTCGACACTCGCAAATTAGCACGATGGACGTGAATCAATCGAGAGAGTTAATTTATCGTGGCCGGACAACGGCGACAACTGTTAATTGCATGCAGAGGAATATCGCGTATTCTCTTAGCTCTTGACGAGATCGCGTTTCGATGGGTAATGTGACAATGCACAACGGCTCTCTCGAGTCTCGCTCGAATAACAACGTAGCTTGGGGCCTTGCATACGCTGTAAAAACAAACACCGTGGCCGTGCCGGTTGTTTTGTCGTTCCGAAATATGTAACATTTTATAAAATACGTTTACGCTGAATATTCCGTTCTTTCACGTTTCGAATTACTTATTACTAAACGTTCGATACATCACGAGTTTTTCCGTAATTTTAATTATTATTCGATCCGATTATTCGTACGTAACTCCGTATTTGCTCCGAGAGATTAATGATAAACAAATTACATTTAACCCAACGAAAGATTCAAAGCGCGCTGTAGAATATATTCGAAAAATAATTCTAATAATTATTGTGAATATTGAAATAATGATTTGTCATTCTTTGTCGATTCAGTTCAAATAATTAAATTGCACAAAATAGTCTTTTAACCTTTTGGACCGTCGGAAAACCGATATATCGGCTCGTTTTCATTTCACGATACAGTTAGCCGGAAACGCTATATTTGAGTTCAATTATACCATTCTGAATGTATTATACTATATATGTAGAGAAATCGCTCTCAAACTCTCTCTACGTCCACGTCGTTAGCTCTGGGTAAAGTCGAAGAAGAGATTCTACCCAAGATTTATTTCGCTGCTGTTTTACATGCAATAATGCACCATTCAAAATTATTTTATTATTATTTATTTACTCTTTATTATATTTTCTGACCTCCACCATAGTATTTAGGGAAAGCCTCAAAAACCATTATATACGCGTTATTTACAAATTTAAAAGATTTTAATTTTTTTTCATAACCTCGTATAGGACATACATATATTTCTTGATACAAACACATGTTTTTGTTTACTTTTCAATGAGGTTTCGATAACCTTTAATTTCGGCGGTCTAAAGGTTAAATAAGTAGCCATCGTCTTCTCTTAATTCGCGTACGAATTGTTAAGCGCGGATGTCAATTGTACCTACAGGCTGAGCTCTCTCATTCATCAAGAGAATTATCACGTTTGCAGTCTCTCTCTTGACTGATCGCGTTTCGAGTGGTAATACGACGACATACGCAGCGCTCGTGCCGCTACCTGCTCGTTTGAATGGCGTCGCCCAAATGACAACAGGATGCACGGCGAAATTGCTTACACGCGCAGTATACCATAACACAAACACCAAAGCTGTATACGCCAGCTAGACATTCTCGTCGTGGAATAGATTTAACGTATTTTGAATTAAATGTATTTGAAATACCTCGCGCGCGTTTCTCCAATTCTAAATTAGTTATATAACACGGAATGGCTCACGGCACTACTATCTGCTCGCTCGAGTTTCACTGTAAATGATAATACAGCGCGCGACAGCATACGTTGTAACGTGTTGTATGTTACTAAACAAACAGACTTCGTCAAGTCGACGTACGAGTCCAACCAGTCTTGTCATAAAATATTTAACGCGGCTAAATAAATATTTAAAATTTTCACGAAACAGTTACATGCCTGATGTACCTTTCGTCTTTATACTTTTTAATTAATTCCTATATTGTGCAATTATTATTTTTAGATTTTTATATAAAATAGAAGTGAAGTATCGTATGATTTTAATAAATCGCAAAAATTAAATTAAATCCATAAAAATATCATTATTTAAATCCATATATATAAAAAGTAGTCGCGACTTAATTAAATTTATTTATTCACTTATTATTTATTTTGTACATATATTTTCATATTTTCACGTTCAATAAAATTCATCACATTAAATAATAATAATTATTTTTTTAAATAAAAATTTCTGATTTAATATCAACAAAAAGCTAACAATTTTATTTTGACTGTCTTCAATCGATAATCATTAATCACAATATAAAAGAAGTTGAGATTCTCGGGAATTCATTATATACTTGTGAATTGTAAGATTAAGAATGACTTCAAGTTTTTCTCTCGACGCGCTATTATTCGTCGCATACCGATAATTAGCGACTGCCAGCCGCGAATTACGGAGGGCGAGGGGTTAATATTCCTGTCTGCACAACGTATGAAATCTGTCGCTGGAACTTTTTTGCATCCCGAAAGCGAGAAATCGCGCGGTGGAACGATGGTGGAACGATGGTGGAACGCGAATCAAAGCTATTATAATCTACGGAAGCGGGGACCTCGCACAGCTGGTCTAAAAGAAGAAGCGTAGGATAGATAAAGCATGCTCGGGCGAGGAGAGGCGAGGCGCCTTCGCGAACACTCTTGACTTCTGTGCGCCTCCGTTTCGCTCCTCGCATTCCATCACTCCGCGTCCGGGCGCCTTAACAAGCCTCTAATGAGGAACGGGTGTTACTCGTGTCCGTCGCGGTACTTTTGCGCAATTACCATTTATCACATCTGCCTCCCCTCCCACTTTTTTTTTCTCCTACGCTCGTCACTGTTCCATTCTTTCTACGACCGCGACGTCCGCCTGTTCTTATTTTCGTTCCACACCGATAGGAAGGTTTCTGCGACGTCGACGATGAGACGACATATCCGGTGCGCCACGCGCAGACCTTTCGCCCTTAATACGATGCCGACGAAGGTCGCGGATCGTTTAAAATGTCGTGTAAATTGAGTTATGTGGATTCCTCATGGATTCCACTAGTTTATGGGCTTTCGAGCTTACGCCCAGATTTATGTATATTCGAGGAAAATATAAGTCACTTAGGTTACTAAAGAATGGATTTAATAAAATATAAAAATTTAATAAGATTCGCGAAGCGACGCTAAGAAGTGTCTTTTAAAATTAAAGTCTCTTAAAATTCATGAGATTTCTATTATGTTTTTTTTTGTAACGCGGCACAGAGTGCAGAACAATCATGAAATATTGATGTATCAACGAAGTAATAAATTTACATCGCCGCACACAAGATGTATAACGTTGAGTCACCAGTGCAATTAATCTACGTCTTGAAAGAATACGGTTATATTCGTCTCGAGATCAACGATCTGGAGATAAACTCGCGGAAAACATTATTTATGCATGTAAACGAATAGGATAACTACTTTGCGGCATATAGATCCGTGATTTGCGCTGGAAACTCGATCGATCTGTATGTTAACCGTATGTTAATTTGAACCGATCCTGTAACTATCTTAAATTCGTTATTCGTTAATGGAAAACTGGCCCGGGTTGTACGTCGTTTGTGTTCCAATTAGTTTTGATTTGAAATCGCTATCGGTCTATGCATCATGCATGCTGCGCACGGAAGGTAAATTTCGCCAAGTACGGCTTCTATCGTATTGATTATTGCGTTTTCATGTTGTTCGCGTCCGGAGTGATTTCCGATTTTGAACTTTTCTCCGGTCGCGAGCGCAAGTGTCCTCTTCGATCGGGACGAAAACGAAATGTAGAACGAGGGCGAAAATAGTAGGAAAACGGTAGAAGTAGGTCAATCGTGATCGGGAATGATCCTCGCACAGTTTTGTCCTCGCACAGTATTTCGTTGGCGTCGAACTTAGGAATTTCCGATTCCCCGACGATATCGTTCCAGTCGGTAAAGACGGTGTCTGCGTCTTGGCGAAAAGTCGGCCAGTTGGCGAACAATCGGTTCTTGGGAGGGAAGAGGGCGGAAAAATAAAAGGAATCGGATTAGAGTATTGTTTTTTTTCCCCATCAGAGGTTATTTCCTCTCAAAATTCCAGAATATAAGGTAGAATTCGAGAAATCTCTTCCCGGTTTTATTCGCTCTGCTCTGATTTTACAGCGCAGCTACCGGCACCTAACGAAACGATCATAAGAAAGCAGGTTGAAATCGTCTAGGTGAAATCGAAAATGATTTTACGTTGCGGCGATCAGTGATTCCGGCGATTGTCGGTCTCGAGGCTTTTCCTGGACGCCGACATCATTCCTGCCGGTTTGTAACTCCGATCGTAATTCTGGCAGTTAAAACGCTCGCGGAACTGGCAGTCGTTTATTCAGGAAAGAAAGGGATGGCAGAACCAGAATGCAAATTAGATAAGACGGATTCGACGTAATTTTCTACCCGTTAAAACTATCACTAGAAATTCATGAATGCCATATTTATTCATCACGATCAATATTTAAGAATATAAATCTCTCTCTCTCTCTCTCTCTCTTTCAGATTATATTTAGATATCATCATAGTAAAAAAAAATTACAGCAGTAATGCATTTTCTTTATAAGAATTATAATTTTTTAAATAGACAAACCAATAGTTAAATTAATATTATGCATTTGCAGATCTTACTCTTTCATAAGATTATTTTCTAAAATAATATATTTATAGTTTTTTTTTTTATAAAATATTTCGAATCCATGCTTTTTGTAGATGAATTTTTTAAAATCAAATCTGAAAAAGACGATGGCGCTTTAGCTCAGTTATTAACACTAATTGAACGTCCCATTTACCGATGACAATCAATTTTGAATTCGACAACGTTCTTTCATGCCCATGATGGATGTTCTATTCTTCGGCACGCGCACAGTTCCCTCATCCGAGGATAATCACGGAGTGGGAAAGGGTGAGAACGTGAAATGGATGAAGTAAGCGGTCGGGAAGAGAAGAGGATGGGCGGAATCTGGAAGTAGGACAGGACCAAATCGGAAATCAGGTTTACACGACCGTTCAACGTTTTTACAATCCGGGGAAACGCGGGGGGATTCCGCCTGGCTGTCGCTATCGTTCCGGTTGGCTAGAAGCAAATCTACGCCGTTGAAAAGTCGACCGGCAGCCATTTCTTCGGAGACGGACGGGGTGATAAGGGACGCTTGGACGGGAATAGATCCAGGGATTCTCTCGAAACGGTTATTTCCCCGTTCATTAACTTTTACGGACTTCCTCCTCGAGCGAGGTCTCGCTTTTCGCCTGGTGTTTCTGCGCGACGGTTGCTCCGCGATTTTCAATGGCGTGCGACCTCATTACCGAAACGGCGCTCATTACCGTTGTAAGTGTGGCGGATAAGCGAGGACCAGTCAGAAGGATGCAGAGAGGAGCGTGTCGACTACAAGCTTGGCGAGTTTTGTCACAATGTAGCACACCGGGGTAGGATGATCCCCATAAAAAGGACCGCTTGCTTAATGACCACCAGTTATTTAGCTGCACGTATAATCATTCGGGCGACAGGATGGTAAAAGCATGGCATAAGAGGAACTATTGAGACCGAGAACGCCGAGGATCCTTCGACGGATAAAGTTTCGCAAACTGCTCCGAGCACTGCTAAGAGACGAGAGATCCGAGAAAACTCGACGATCATGTATCTCGATCTGTATACATACACGTTTGGCTTTAGTGACGCGGAGATGCTCGAACGACGCACGGAATGATAGTCACACGAGAAATGAAATAAAAAGTTTGCTTTACACGATAATGAATACAACCGGATAATTAAGCGGGTGTTTAAATCTTTAAATGCTGCCACCGCGATATCTTTATTACGTTAGTGGCGTACACGAGTACGTCTATTTTAGATGAGTGCGACCACCGTTTCCCGTTACTTCATCTGGTGTAACACAGTAAAATAAAATTTATCGTCAGCGGCGTGCACATCAACAAATTTTCATTTAACTGACGCATATCAAGCTCGCGCAACAACGTGCATCATGGTCCCGTCTGCGAGGAGTATATAAAAGCAACACTTCGTGCGCGCGCTCGGTATATATTAAATACAAAGTTTCGTACATTTTGTGAATTATAAAAGCAGTAATCTTATCAAAGGTTGTAAAAATATTTGATTAAAGTTTTTATATTAATATTTATTTATTAAACGTTTTTGAGTAGAAAATATTTCATCAACTAGCTAACAAGAGATCAAGCTGAAATTTGCATTTTCCTTCGTTCAATAGACAATAGTGATAAAAGAAAATATTGCGTTCAGAATGACAAGCTTTTCTTTCATTCTTGCTCTTTTTGTCTCATCCTAAGAAAGCTTTAAAACAAAAATTAATCCAATCGATTATTTGCGATCATTGCGTATCGAAGGTCTCTCCTTCCTGCATGGAAGAAATCTTATCGGCGACATTACCGAACGTTCCCTGTAATTCGCGGGGCATATCGATAATCGAGACACCAAAGCTGAGAGATTAAGCATCAGGTACGCGTGCCCAAAGACCCAAGGAAGAACATGGCATGTGGAACTCCTCTCAACAATGCTTTCCCTTTCTCGTTCCTCTTCGCAGTTCGCTCTCACCATTCTTCGTTCGTCTGTGTTAAATAGCAATAGGATCGCGTCAAGTGGGACTACTCGAAAACATTTGCCCGTTTGCTCGTCCTTCCTTTTGTCGCGTCGCGATTCATTCAGGCTTCCGCATAATGACGTCTCGCGTCTATGGAGCAGCCACGAAGTGTCGCATTCACGAAGGGAAAAAGACGCGTCGCTTACCGTCTTTTCCTCTTCCGGCGGTTTAGTTGTTGGCATTAACATTTGCCTCGGGGATATCGACTTGGGTGTGGAACGTCGTCACGTAAATAATACAATTTACGGCCAAGGTAACGCGTATCGATTCGTAGTCGTCTCTCGTCAAGCTAATGGTTCTTTCGCTATTTCGTGCCTGCCACCGATTTACCCGAAACATTCAATTTAATGGAATATTTATTTCGTTTACTAGGAATATTACTTGTATTAAGGGAATTGCGTGTTATATATTTTATATAACGACGGAATAAATGTATTTCGCTTTTCTAGTCGAACACATTAAACTTGCAGATATCAATTAGGTTTTTTTACCATTACGTAAATGAAGTCGATCTAATTCCATCAATAGTAATGAAGTAAATATTAATTTACTGTAGCTACATGCTATACATGCTGAACGTAGTTATTAATTAACTCTACAATTAATGTTGGTGTAACATAATGTTTATTCAAGATAAATAATTTATACGATATTATAAATGTAAAGTCTATGAATACCCTCATATTTGTTGATTATAATGAAAAATTTGTTCATTAGCCTCAGGTTACCCCATGCGAAGGTTAATATACTGTAAAGCCAGTTTACCTAGACCAAATTTGCATTCGCGAATAATATGCTCGTAGGTTATGGTCGCTATATTTGTAAAATCAAAATACGCCTACGCTGTTATATATAATTTCTGAGGTATTTAACGGAGGGTAGAGGCTCGCTTTGCGTTTGAATTTAACTTTGTTGAGATTTTTTTTTGTTTTACCGTAAAAAAAGAGAAGGTTTATCGTGTGCACGAGCGCACCGTTAAACAATACACTTTCATGATTATTCGTAAGCGATCGCATAATCGCGGGGGGGGGGGGGGTGATCGCTTCCGCAAGACTTCGCGTTCGAATCGTAGCCGACGGCTACGCCCATGGCTCGGTACACATGCCTATATGTATGCGGTCCGGTATACGGTCGAATAAACCGGGGAAGAGTTTGTGCAAGCCGGTCTCTCATTAGGTTAGAGCAAATTAGCACGCGAACCCAAACACACACCAGTTAGACCCGCACACGACCCCGCCGAGCCAACCCGCGACCTCTCCGGGGAGACGTTCCGTTTCGAGATTGATTATCCCCTATCGGCTCGTGCAGCGTTTCCTCCCGGCCGAAACTTAGCGGCGCCCGGCATCGATAATGCAGAGAGAACAACCGGCGGTACTTCGGTGGGCAGGCAGTTGTTTCTGGTTTCGGGTGAACGGGAAGTGTGGAGACCGTAAATTTTCCCTCGGTTGAGGATCATAGACTGCGCCAAGGATGTATACAAAGCGAGCGTACCAGGTCGGGTAAGCTTTTGTGGCACACGGTCGATCAATCGGCGACTATTCCCGTAAGAAACGCCCCCCCTCTCTCTCTCTCTCTCTCTCTCCTCTTCCCTTCTCCATTCTTCGAAAAGTTTCAGACAGTTTGTTTAACTTCCCGTCGCGAAGGTCTCACGTTATCGAGAAGCAAGCGCGAGGAAGCTTTACCAGTTATGCGGTAATTACTTTCCAAGATATTGTAATCGGTCTTGCGTTTTATTAAATAAACAGCTTATTGTACGTGGTGTAAACCTTTACGAGATTTTATTGCGAGAACCTCCTTGTTACCTTTCGCTAACCGGTTGCCTTTTCCGCCGCAACGCGAGTTATTATTCACCGGAGTCCTCCGCGGTACAATCAAGTTATTCGCGAGTAAAACAAATCTCTCGACTCCACATTTCTGAGGAGATGCTCTAGAAAAAGAGGGGCGGGGGAGGGGGAGGGAGGGAGGGGAGAAAAAAAAAACGAAACTTCGCCTTTATTGCGTACCGCTTGACTGGACAGGATAGGAAGTAATACGAGAAAGCAGCGACAAAGGGAGACGGATAATTGCTCGGAGGGATACGCAGGAATTCTTGCTCCGTCTTTCGAAAACCTTATGCTGTATGTAATTTCGAGAGAGAGAGAGAGAGAGAGAGAGAGAGAGAGAGAGAGAGAGAGAGCAGTATAAACGTCAGTGGAAAAATTAATGCTCGTCGTGAGACACGTATCGTGGAAGATGACGTTGATAAGTCGCGAAAGAGATATGTGCTCCAGAAATAGCGAGTGGGGAAGACCGCGATGAAGGAACAGGGAGTACTCGAAAAGGGGCCGGAGAGACCATCAAATCGGATTTCCAAAGCTCAGTTAATGTATACGATTTCCAGGGGGCGAATTACCGAGCAAAAAGCGAGGGATGGAGGGCGAGGGAAAGGTATCCTTGCGACTGAGATCGACCACATAACTTTGAGATTAATTAAATTTAAGCGCTGTTAAAAGGATTAATTAGTAGTACGTACTTCTGCGAGGACACCGAAGCTCGGCACAGAATTATGCCGAGACGAAAGTTTCGCCGAAGAGGGATGAGTCGACGGTTAAAGTTAGGGGGGTTCGTTTGCGCTGCCCGAAGCTCGGAGACTTGGACAGTTGATTCCGAGCGAATAGGTTGAGAGTCGTATCAATTGCAACTGCAAATGTTTTGCGAAAGATATTTCGAGGAAAATTAATAACTGTAAAGGAGATGGAAAGATGGACGTATCGCGATATATTGTGTATATTTTTTACAAGAATTCCTGATATTTTTGTGTTTACTAATCGAACTCGATATAGTGATACCACTATATTTTGTAATCAAATATCAATTTGTTAAATCATACTTCGATACCAACTCTACTAAACCCCAAACGTTAATAATGTCACATGCGTATTTCTCGCTGCCGTATATATAATAATACTGGCCGCCATCATCGAACGTCCAACGCACAGTATAACGTGATAACAATGAAAATACACTATATTGCGCATTGGCTATTGTAGTGTCAACCTATTGTCAATCCCAAGTTCTCAGGTATTATCTTACCAAATATGCTGCCTCCCTGCGAAAGTGATACTGCCAAGAACCACTCAAACTCGAGTATCTTGTACCTATACCTCGCAAGAGTAACGGCTGAAGTACTCTCTAAAGCGGGCGAACCGAATGCCGAACGGCTCAGTGTCGGGACAGCCAATTCCAGTCTGTTAAGTATGCTTCGCGGTTTGAGAACTAATACTTGCCGGGATGTTACTAGCTAGCCGAGGCGTCTCATCGCATTACGGGAAAGTTCAATTGCGGAAGGATGCACATTCATATTCTGAGGTCGGTTTACGATCCGTAGGACACTGCGAGGAAGGGGTTTCAATGCTCGCCTGCGATCTACTATTTCTTTGAGACGCGCATGAATTTCACATGTACGAAGTCATCGTGAACACTGGAGCCTTTTCAAATCTACACTGAGAAAAATGTTTAGTACGTATAACCATTTATTTCGTTGATACGTAATCGCAAAAAACTTTCTTACTTTTTTAAATTAAAAATTTATATTGTTCTAATTGAAATTTGGTTGGGGTAGCATAATTTTCATTATCTTAATCAAATTTTGATCAGAACACCAAAATTTTTCAACGAAAAAGTAAGAAAGTTTTTGTTAGTCACATATCAACAAAATAAATGGTTAACATTTCGCTTAGTATATTTTTGTAGAAATCGCAAGAGAGAGGTAACGCGCGAGAGACTCCTTATTAACATATTATTCCGAAATGATGCAGGTTAGTCTTTTTATACGGTGGAAGATTACTTCAATTTTTTGAATTCATCGTACGACAGAAAAGCCGAGCCGTGATTAATTCACGAGCTCGCGAAGAGCGCTACAAAGGTGGCCCTTTTATCTCTGTCCAAACGTGAGCGGTCAATTCATGCATGCCTTCGTGTTGAAAAAGAAAAGAAATGTTATTTTGTTCAGGAAGCATTTAGCGACGTACGTTTTTCAATAACAAACAATGGCCTCGCTAATCGCTTAAAACGATGAACTCTGTGGATGCGGAAATCTACACAGAATATCAATAATAGACATCGATAATATTCGATTGCCTTTAGTTATCCGTATTATTTGCTCGGTTCAACCGAGAAAGGAGCGAGCGAGAGAGATCGTTTTCGAAGCACGTCTCGGAAATTTTCATCCCCCGCTGTTTACTTAGCTCGCATTGGGAGAAAAAGGAGAGAGAGAGAGAGAGAGAGGGGGGGGGCACTTCCCTCCGATTGTGTAGACTTTCGCGGCTCGAAGTCTCGGTAAGTCTCATCTCATCGCGGTTCTCATCGTCCACCATTTTCCTACCCCGCCGATTTCTGCCTACGCGCATTCTTGCTTCTTTGCCGTTCGCCGTCACCGCTGGAATAATAAGAATGGGCTCGCGTCCTTTTCGCTCGTATAACCTTCATTTTGCCAGGGAATTCCGGGAATGGCGTTCGAGGAGGAGTACGGAGACAGCGAGAAGAAGAGCGAAAAGGGGATGTCTAGCGACAGTGAAAGAGGGCGAAAGAGCGAACGGTGTGGCCCAAGACAGCGGGACATTGTTCAAATTGCGGAGAGTGGAGACATCGATCACCGCGTGGTGCCGCCGCAGCTGAGCCCTCGGGGACAGACACAAGCGACCTATCCGTCCCCCCCCCCGCCCCCCTCGAATCTCTTCTCTTCTTCTTTTCCTACCACTTTCCTATTTCTCTCACCTCTTCTTCTCTTACTCTTTTGTTCCGTGCGGAATGATAAGATTTCTTTTTTGTCAGAATGTTACGCGTTAAAAATCTGTTTCGCCGAAATTTCCGGAATTTTATTATCTATCGCAAACTTAAGATATCAATTAACTCGTCGATCTTTCATTACGTGTATTATCGATTAAACTGTGAATTGAGAGAAAAGTTTGCTATAACCATTTATTTGATCGATATGTGAAAAACTTTATTATTTTTTCATTCAAAAAATTATGTTGTTCTAAATAAAAATTTGATTAGAATAACACAATTGTTGTTATTCTAATTTTTCAAATTTGTTGCTTCAACCCTTTGAAGCATTTTTCTCTACGTAGAATTCAGTTGGAATTTGGTACTCGGAGGTTCTTGGGGTCGTTGATTATGAATCTGATCTCAGATTTTCGAAATTCAAAATGGCGAATCCAAAATGGACAAAAAATTAAAAAATTTTGACTTCAGATTCGTAATGAGCGATTCAAAAAACCTACTTGACCTCCTTTTACAGTCCCAGAACTAATTTTTTAAATTTTTTGCCCGCCATCGTGCTTCAAAGTATTCGCTATTTTGAATTTCCTAATTTTGACTTCAGATTCGTAATGAGCGACCCAAAAAATTGCTCGGACTTAATTTTCGGCTAATTAGCTATTGTTGATTAGTCACAATCACATTTATTGTTAAAAAGGGATGAATTTTTCCAGTTTGTTTATTTATAAAATACATTTCGTCAATAATAGGAATGTTTCAATAATAGGAACGGTTTTTTTTATAAGAACTGATGTTCTACAAAACTGATAATGTTCTTTTCATTGTAGTAATATGTTAGAAACTGTGTGAAAAACATAGAAAACTGAGGTTAGAAAAAGCGTGAGACACTGTGCCGCAAAGGGTTAAGCAAAATGGTTAGAATAATCAAATTTTGATTGAAACAATACAATTTTGGTTATTCTAATTAAATTTTGATGAAAACACAATTTTGAATAAAAAAGTAAGAAAGTTTTTGTTGGTCATGTATGAACAAAAAACAAATGGTTCGATGCGCATTATTTAATTTTATATATGTAAATACGGACAGCTTTTATTTATCTCGTATACGATTCTGTGTGTATTTCTTTTTGACTATCAGTTGTATTTAACTTCGTAACTACCGTCGATGATTACAGTTAAGGGAATTACTCTTTTAGAGCGTAATAAACTGCTTCCCTTCTCGCGCGTTCTTTTTATTCTCCTCTTTTCTCTCGCCTACGATTCCGACTGTTACAGCAGCTCGGTCGAAAACGCCACGTGCTGATGTCTAAGAGCAACCATTTTCGCTCGACCTTAAACACCGTTTCTGAACCTTCGTCCAGATATGTATAGCTACACCTCGAATCGATACACCTCGCATTCGTGGGTCAGTCGATATTCACGGGAGATCAAGCGGCGAAATTCGTAGGGCAGGAAGATTTACGGGAGGGCGGAGAGCCGTGGATCAAGCCGACTCTTCCGGGATATGCGAGTTAAACTTTTATTTCCGGTGAGTTTGCATGCACGACACGACGCGACGCGACACGACGATGGCGACAGCGCTTCGCCATCGGCTGGGTTTTAGATTACGCTCGCGTATTTTTGACCTGCATACGTCGCTCGACTGTCAGAAATAGAAATATCGTTGCGCTATTTAAATTTTCACAGCCTGCCAATTCTATATTTGTCAAATTTAACAACAATTTGCGAATTTGCAGTAGATCAAAGTATTGGCACGAGCGTTACGTTTACGTATACACGATACAATGAACGGTGCTCTCGGCTCTCGAAGAAAAAATAGAAAATCCCGATATTCGTATAGTCAACTTAAAGTAGAATCGATGTCCCGAGCCATCGATCACGCCGACTAATCCAACTTGAGAATATGCGTCACGTTAGCCGTTGCCGCGTGTCACGGAGCTCGATTCTAAATCCCAGATAGGGTATAAGTGGTACGGCAAAAAAAAAAAAAAAAAAAAAAAAAAAAAAAAAAAAAAAATT
>NW_017304653.1:249044-250524 GCF_001594115.1 Trachymyrmex septentrionalis
CGTAGCGTGGATGCTGATTTGTGCATCACGAACGGCCCTGCTTTTCGTATCCGACGATTCTGCTAGTCGGCGAGAGCAAAAAAATCTTGCGTCCGGGGGAATGGGCGTCGGCTGACGAGACATCGCTCGCTCTCACGTACCTACACATCGCATCGGATATCCCCGAAACACGAGGAAGAGTCCTGGCCGGGGCCAGGCTGGAGCATCCAATCCTAATAACGTTGAAATTTTTATACGCCGACATGGGCGAATAAATTCTTGGCTCGCGGCCAGTGCAGTGCCTCGACGTACACTCTCCTTCCCGATTCTCTGATTTATTCGAGATCCATTCCGGTATTTATCTTCCTACCGGCTACGACGTCGATTTGCTTTCGGCTGAATATTCAAGGACGTTTTGTGCCACTCGCGATTTCTTCGATTTCATTTGATTATTAACTGTCCTGCTTTCGATCGTGATTAAACGACTGTCGCGGCAAATTATCGATCAACGATCGACTTAATTATCGCGAACGACAGTTTTTGTAAGATACTCGAGCTGTCCCAATTAATTATGCAAATAGTCGTGAGATCCATCGCTGTGGGGATGCAGGACATTTTTTTTTTGTCGTTTGACGTGAAATAAAAGGAATTCAAGGGATATATTTATTTAATTTCAGTGAGACTAGAAGCGATCCGATTCTAGTCGCGAGCGTTTACTCCGTTTTACTTATCTTTTAGACGTTGGTTACCGAGTGAGATTAGACGGCTACTTCGAGATGCGAGTATGTTTGCTCGGTATTCTCGGCACAATGACGCTCAAAAGCCCTGACAAAGGGCGCACGCATACCTAGAATGAATGGAAACAATGCGACGGAGGCAGTCGATGCCGAGGTGAATTGTGGCGGCAACTAATCCGGGAGTTACGCCAATGCACCACGCCACTCGCATTTCGGAAAGTTTAAAAGCGAATCCAAGTCCTCCGTCTAGCAAATTTCTCCGCACCGTAATTACTCATATCACCGCACGGTTTTGTTCGGACCCGTATCGTCAGAAGTACGCCGCTTCGTGGCATTAATTTAGGAACGTGGCGACGAAGTTATTTCAACCAACTATGCAGGTTGTCCCAGATTCATTCGCTTTTCCTTTCGAATAGGAAAGATTACAATAGAGATTATTTCAACGCTGGAATTATCGATGGATGTTAATCCGGATCCAAAATAATTGGAAATCTGAGAAATAAAGATTTGACAAAAAACAAAATTTTGTCTTTTAACTTTAGACTATACGCTTATACGGAATTTTTAGTTTACCAAAAAAAGTTTGCGATTTAAATTATGAAAATATTAAAAATACTATAGATTATAAAATATCAAAAAATTATATTTTTATATTAATTCTATTGTAAGGAAATGCTTGATTCAAAATTCATCAAAGATTATTATTATTAAGAAATATATAGACAAATGTGTTGAAAGGATATATTGAAAAAAAAAAAAAAAAA
>NW_017304653.1:250624-254110 GCF_001594115.1 Trachymyrmex septentrionalis
TTATTTGACTAAATTAATTTAATTTATCTTTTATTTCTCTTTTGTTGAAGAATGTATTTAAATCAAATGTAATGTTTGATTTAAATACATACATTCTTCAATGAAAGTAATAAAAACGAATTTAATCAATTTAGTCAAATGAATAATTTTTTTTTCAAAAACAATTTTTTTCTCAATGTAGCCTCTAAAAATTTTACATATAAATTTTCATATTTCTATCATATATTATCTTTTAGAAGTGTATACATAGTTTTAAACTCTTAAAAAAAAAATTAAGAAAGATTAGGAATAGACAAGAAATTAGTCAAATTTTGCAAATAGATTTTTCGAAATTTTTCATACGGAGAACGAGATTCGAGAAGAGGAAGACAGCTCGTCGTGGATGAGAATCGTGGTGTAATTTTAATTCCACTACTCGTGAAACGCCGGATTAGAGCAGCTTAAGGGCGACTGTTGACTGCCGCTGCGCAACGTTGGTTGTTCAGTGCTTACGTTTCGAAACGATGAATATTTAGCTGCGGCGTTTGAAAACGTTAAGACGCCTCGCAGACGAACTACTGAATCCCAAGGTTAACCCTATCTCCACCTACGAGCACGTTAAAGGAGTACATTTCCACATTAACCGACAACGCGAATTGCCGTCAGCGCGAATGACGATTGCAACTTTATACTGCTGATGTTTGCTTTAGTTACACGGCACTAACTACGAAGACACTCATTGCGCAATAATAATGAAAATTTCTGGTATTCCTAGTAACGTTGGAACGTATTGTTGAGAAAAGCATTCGTGCATTGAAAGAATCATTTTACTGAAAGACCTGAAATTTTGGATAGATCTGAAAATAATTTCATTGTATCATCAAAATAATTTTGTTAGAAATTAGAAATTCAAGCTGCGTTGCTTATTTTTGTAGTTTCCAACAATAATTATTTCAATAGTCCAACAAAGTTATTTCCAAATCCGTATCCACACAGCAAAATTTTAGATCTTTCATCAAACTCATTCTTTTGCGGATGTCTACAGTCTAATTTTTTGTCTATTCCTAATCTGAATTTTCTTTAAGAGTTTAAATAAACATATTCATTACTCGTGAGTGAAAAATGCTAATATAATCAAAATAATATTATTATTATAATAATATTAAATAAATTTTCTGATAACATTAGTCTATTCCTAATTTTATTTAAATCCCTAATCTTTTCTATTTCAATCCATTGTAAACGAATTTAAATAAAATATGATTAGTAGAATTTCTACTTCAATTACATTTAAGTCGTATAAGCAGAAAGAAAATTTAAATATTTTTTTATCTTTTGCAAATAAATATTTCAAATATACAATTAACTTTTACTGCTTCCATTTCACAAAAAATTTTCAAGCAGATTTAAAGATTTAAAAAGCCGATTTATTCTTCTTGAAAAAATGAATAATAAAGAGTACATTTCTCTAATTATTCTCTCACAAAAATATGACTGATAAAGTTAATAAATCAATTTAGGACAATCTTTTTTCAATTAAACATATCAAATTTCTAAGTCATATGATTACAACATTAGCCAAGTGATAATCGACAAGTGATTTTAATTGTCGCTCTTCGAATCTGATAGATACGCAAGTCGCGATGCGGAAAAAGTCAATGACTCCAATCAATTTTCTTGGGAACTGTGACACGGGCCGGCGAGCCGTCGCGGATTTTAATCCGCGGTGTTCAATTAACGAACGCTTGCTGAGCCGTGACGCGTCAGCCGTATCATCGCGCGTAACGATTGCTTTCGTTGCGCGACAATGCAGAGCCGTTCGCAAATTGGAAAGCGACGCGCTTCACGCTCATGCGCCGGTGGCCGCGCGGTACGATTAACGCGTTAATTATACAGATCAAGGGACGCTGCGTTGGGTGTATTTTAGGTAATTGGGAGCTTGCCGGAATCGTCGCGCACCCCTTACACCACCGTCACGCCTCTGTAAATGCGTGACGGTCTGTGCATGCGTGTTTCACCTGAATGTCTACCTGAGAGAACTCTACGGCGACGAAGCGACAACGAAGCAATATTGGATCGTGATGTGTTTCTGCTGATTTTTCCCATCTTCATTTTTCATATCAACGCAAAGTTGCTACTGATATCTGTTCAAAGTTATTCTTCCATTTTAGAGATATATCTTATTGCGTAATTTAGATGTGTCAAAAAGAAAAGATGTATATATGTAGGAGAAGAGAGGTGAATAATTTAACACTGTGTGCCACAGAACGTTGAGAAAAGCAATCTTATATTTTGTTTAATACTTATCGTGTGAATGACTTGATTTTTAAAAAACGTATTTTATTACAGCTGACAGATTGTAAAATGCATCTCTTTCAAACTCTTCCCTCTCTCTAAATAAATTTAAAATCCAAGACTAGGCAATAGAATCTGAATGCTTTACGAGATTTATAATATGCTAGAACGGATAACGTTCTCAAACATGCAAATGATATGCAAGAGTCTGCGAAAGAAAATGTTTCAACGATCGATTATAAAAGTTACCTCAACAACACAAATAAGATAATATATAACGATATCCATTTGACGTAAGAAAGGGTACTTCAATAATTCCCAAGTAATGACAGGCTAGGTTCGTTTATCGATCTCCGACAGTCCGGCGGTCCCTTTTTACCTGGGATGTAGCGGAAGCGTTCATCCGGTTGGATCATTTATTTAGAATCATATCATTTATTTAGAAACACTCGTTCGTTCGCGCGCGACGGTACCTTTATTATTCACAAGACCTCGATACACCGGCGACACACGGGACGACATACGTTAAGTGATTAGAAATTATATGAAATCGTAACGGGGATGTGGACGTGCGGGTAGATTTAACGTCGACCAACATTATTCTGCAGCAAGGTCTCTCTCTCTCTCTCTCTCTCGAATCGAGTGACACATCGCCACGTCGGGACACGCCGAGGCTGGAAAAGTTCTCTCGCACCCATTCGCCGATCCGTTTGTGATTTAGCACGGCTGCAATCGCGCGATCCTACCAGCTTGACGCGGTCGGGCGGCGGTTGGCGAAAGGGTGTAGGTACCGCCATCACCTATGGCTGCATCCACCTACCGGTTTGTGCCTCGTGGCGGATGACTCTCGTAGACTGGTGTTAGGGATCCATTAGCTAATGGCCGCACCAGCCATCTGCTCGGCATAGCTTTTATTCACCCATTGCATCCCTCCCTCCCCCTCCCCCTCACCCCTCCTCTCGTTTTCTCTCGCGCGAGTGCGAGCGCTCGCTCGCTCTTCGTCTTTTTCCCGCCGGTTTACTTCGTTGTCCTGCGGCTTAGTACGGCCCACTACGCAAGCCAATGATTCATTTATTCATATTCTCCTTTTTCCCATTCCCCTTGGAATAATGGCCGTACGGCGACCTGCGGTATGGTTTTTCCATAGTTTTTAAACAGACGGAGAGAGAGAGAGAGAGAGAGAGAGAGAGAGAGAGAGAGAGAGAGAGAGAG
>NW_017304653.1:254210-265309 GCF_001594115.1 Trachymyrmex septentrionalis
GGGGGGGGAATGTTGGGAGAAACTCGTAATAGCTGCATTAATCCGCGTTGAGGAGGAAGTCTTGAGGGAAAAGACAGAAGAAGTCTGTCTCTCCGCCCTTGCCTGTATTGTATAGTCGCTATTTCTCACCCGTCGCCCGCTTGTTTGTTCGTTCTTTTGCGAAGTGAATGTTTTCAAGAATCTTGCGGCGCTTATGACTATGTGGCGCAGACGGAATTCCGCAAGAAGAACCGTGGGAAAAAGTATTCGAATCGACGATCCACTTGGCGCAGCCAGTTCGGTCGTTACGCCTTACCTCGGTGAGAAGAGTTCGCCCGATTCCCGGATAACGAGAGCGAGAAAACTTCTTGCCGGGGCCGGAAGAAATCTCGACACGTGAATGGTACGATGCGGCCTTTAAATATCGCCCTCCAATTCGCCCGTGCGAGTTTGCACGAGACCCCCGACGTGTCTGTGAGTCTTGCAGTTCCACCGCAAGAGTCTTGGCGAATAGGCCCTTACCCCGACCGCTTAACGAGGCTCATTATCTCGCCCCATGACGCGATCGGAGCTTTGGGAGCATCGCGCGTTGATGATATCTAATAGGAATACCGTCAGCGCATCCACGGGAATTATACCACCATGCAGTGGATTGACTTGAAGAGAGATCAACATTTAATTAGGGACAACTAATTGTTGGCTTATTACTTCGACTTTCGCGAGATAGTATTCTGTCGAATATATCAAATAAATATTTTATAACATAAGGTAGATAAAATCCTGATAGTAATGTATGCAATTTTCCTAAACGTTAATTCAGTTAATAGGGAGTTTTTGCAATACCGTTTATCCAGACACGGTGAACGCTAAGGTCAGGTTATCTTCTTCTTAACAACTAATTAAGAAAAGGATAACATGACTTTAGCGCTCACCCTATCTGAATTCATGTTATCGCAAAAACTCCCTATTATCTCCCTAGTATTACTATATTCTCGTTAGTTGTAATAATTATTATATATGTGAAATGAACAAGAGTTTTATTCACTGACTGAAGCAGCTTTCCCAGTTTGCTTTTCCTGGGGAAAACATGTGCCACTTGCATATCTACTTAGCTTATTGTTTAGTATTGATTTTAGTTGAAATTATTATATAATTATTATATCGATTATTAGTTAAAATATTGCGTATTTCCATATATTATTTTATTTTTATCCGGTAAACAGATTCAGATCTGGCGCGTCTTTTGTGCACAGTAACTGCAAGCGAAACGTTACATCTTGATCGGGAGTCTAAGTTTTACTTCGCAATTACTAGCCAGAATTAATATAAGTGTATAGAGACTGATAAAAAAAGAAATGCATGAAATTTTTTTATCAGAGAAAGAACAACGAGAAGAAACTTAACGTTTTCAGAATTTTTATAAAATAGAGAGAGAATTCTACGTAGCACAGTCGAATTGACTTTCCGGCGCATTTCTGCGTACATAAGTCTCTTGTATCCCGTGTTTCACGTACGCGACTACTGCGTTACTACGTTTACTGTGAGTGCAGATACTGCAGATAGTCCGTTGCGAGCGATGCTCTCGGTAATTAAATGGGGTACACTGCACGTGCAAAATGCCATTACAAATTTAGATGAGATGCGCGTGTGACGACGCATAATTCGCGCTATCACGGAAAATATAATGCGCGAGCTTTTACGCCGTGGTCCTCGTTGCCGTTGTGCCCTGTTGAGAGTGACAGAAACACACACGAATACGTTCGCGGCAAGCCGAAGGAGATGCGCGCAGAATTTAATTTCCGGTCGCCAGTTATCCAAGACCAAGGGACACAGAAACGTATATACTTATATCTTTACGACGAAGTGTCTCAACTTCCTCCGTAGGATTAATAGCGCCATTGCCTGGCGATACTTAATACAACATTCGAAGAAGCGAATCTTATTCCAACAATTCAAACTCGCCGGCGCTTGGCTCGACTTTTAATGGACTTTGAACTTACTTTTACGCTCTAATCAATCATAATTCCAAAATCAGCTCAATCTAGAGCTAACGATAAATTAAAGTTTTTTTACCTTGTAATAAATCATCTACAATTTCGTTCTATATATAAAATACAAATCACAAGAAACGACTCTCGCTTATCGCGTATCGAAGATTAAACTCCTCGTGCTTTTTGCCGTGCGCACGCTTTGCGGATATAGATCGACATCGTTTTTAATCTTTTCATATTATCCGTATTCCCGAGCGCTTTTCCCCAGCCGTCGCCGTCGTCGCGCACGTACGTTGCAGCAAGAAATTACGCGCGAGTAAAAAACAGTTTTCACATAAATTTCTGTGATTACACCGTGGACAGGAGCGAACGTGATCTGCGTGATTTTATTCACAGCCGATCGAATCCCCTTGATCATGCGTCTTTGTTTGATGGGGTTTCCAGGGTCCAGGTTGTTGGGCTTACCGAGAGATGGTTCGCGCCAGGGTACTTAAACGTGTGATATACGCTCGGTGCTGCTCGCAGGTACTCGCCTGTGTACCTGCTCGCGGATACGAGCCAAGAAGGTCCTCTCTCTCTCTCTCTCTCTCTCTCTCTCTCTCTCTCTCTCTACACATGTTCGCCTATTTTACATCCCGGTGAGTAATGCGCGACGATCCCGGCATTAAAAGCACCCAGCAACGGCTTCGGCTTTGCCCGGAGGGCTACGGGTACCGGCGACCGTCGTGGAAACCGTACGACCAGATGATAGACGAGCAGGTATAATGGTAATAATACCCCATTAAATCGGCCGTTAAAAAAAAAATCCTGCAGCGTCGACGGGACGATTACGCGAACGAGCGTTCTCGGCGCGCTTTCATGACGCGGATGAGTCGCGCGATAGTGAAAATTGCTCCCTGCTAAATTGATATCTCGGATCGGCAATTATCGATGCGGCACGTCGAACGAGCGTTATTTTTTTTTTTTTTTAATCAATATTTTATAACGCACCTCGCGACGCGTCACATAAGTTCCGGCAGTGATTATATACGTGCATTAACGTGGTGGTGACAACATGAGATATAATATGTGGAAAAATGTACTCATGAAAGTATACGTTGGAGATTTTTCGTCTTTAGTATCGGGATAAAAATAGCATATGGTGTTACGGTAGGATTTTCGATAAATCAAATTCATCGAGACCCAGATTTTTTTACGGCTACCTTCGACATGTGAGAAGATGCAAGGAGAGAGGTCCATATGGGAATTGCGTATACGATACGAGTACGTGATCGGATCATCCGTCGTTTGTCACTTTTATTGTCACATGAGAACTGTGCTAACAAGTGTGTCTTTCATATATACGTATATCATCGGATAGTATGTCCCATATTTGCAAAATCTTTATTTATCGTATAGATATTTCTTCTGAGAAAGAATCAACTCGAAAATCGAGTCTGTAGTTAGGTTCACCTTTCGCATGTTCCTTTTTTTTATACATAAATACTTAATCATAATACAATATTTTAAAAGCGTATTTTAGACATTAATTGCACAAAAAAAAATTCTAGTATAAAAATCACAATAGAGTTTTCCGAATTTTAAGTGACCAAATTTGATCAACAATTCTATGTTAAAAATTGATTAACTATTCTATTAAAAAAATAAATCTAAATAAGAAGATAAATAATAGAAAGCTATTTTCGATCGAAGCGGATCTTGGTGCTTATATTCATATGTGAATAAATAAATACAATTATAAATTCTATAAACTGCGCGCCGATTTGGATTGTTGAACTTGAAACACAATCATATACTAAAATAATAATCTCATAATTAAATTAATTGATTGTCGATTTAATATTCATGCTAATATAGCGCCTTAAAAACCTTAAATAACTTATTGCGAAAAATATCAGCCATTAATATTGAATCGATGATCAATTAATTAATTGAAATTATTATTTCAATTTATAATTGTGTTTCAAATCCGACAACACAAATTGGCAGGCAGTTAATAGAACTGATAATTCGTGTTTTTGTATATTTACATATGAACATTATTAAGCACTAATATCCGCTTTGATTGAAAATGGCTTTCTTCTCTCTTATTTGTGTTTAAACACTTATTATTAAATCTAACATTTATATTTATTAAGATATAATACTATTGATGAAATATTTGAAAGTATAAAAATTAATTTACGGGAATTTTTGTGATGATAATAATTTAAAAAAAGATCATAAATTGGTATACGTACATTTTCTCTTAATTAAAAAGCTAATACAATTTACTTTTTAAATAAACGTTAAATTCAATAATTTCTTTCAAGCGATGTCTCGAAACGTAAAACTACATGTAAAACTTCCAAAATATGCTCAATCGATATCTTCGTATCATAAAGCTAATACATCCATAAAACGATGCATAGAATATATAATAGACATCGAAATTTAAAATTCGTAATAGAGTCTATTCATATTAATCAATAACACTGTGCGGTCTATATTTTTTGGAAGAAGTCTTAGTTGGCAACTGACGCGCCGACTTTGCGACGCGCTGTGTTTATGAAAGATTATCGCACTATTATTCGTATTGTGAATTCCGAACTGCAATCGCGGCAAATACTGCTTAAGTAGATTCTACACGGTCGGTAATACTGATCAGTAACATTAAATCAGTAATACTGACACACAGCGAGAATTTTCTTTTAAAATTTACTCTAAAAATGTGCTAGTTGTGGTACAATATTTTAAAGATTTTTACTATGCATTTCAGTAAAATTAATAAAATTTATTTTATACTTTATTTTAGTTTTAATGAATGAGAGAGATTCACGTTAAAATTCTTCGAAATACAATGTTGTCCCATGACTATCATATTTTCAGGATAAACTCTAACAAAAAAATTCTCTCCGTTGTACACGTCAATATTTTTAATATTTTTATACAATCAGTATTATTGACAATATATTTCATTTTAATTTTACGTATATTATCTACTGCATTGTGATATGGACTGACATGGATCCTAATAAAGCGATACTGATGCTCGAGAATCAAAATCCAGATCACTGTCAGTATTCTACGTCAATTCATCAATATTCACCATACACATGCCCCGTAATATTTGTTAATACTGACAGTATATTGATCGTGTATGGTCACCTTTACAAACGAGATAATTTCCTATCACGTGATCGTAATTAACTGTTTTTCGCGAGTGTCGTGTGCAAACTAAGAAATTTGAAAGAAAGAGGAGGTCTGGAGGTTTAGGACAACTATAGAGTGTATAATATTTATTATTCATTTATTATTCGCGTTTACGAAAGTAATTATTTTTTAAAATAATATCGTTATTTTATAAAATATTGTGGAAAAAAAGGAAAATTTGATGAAATATAAATACGTGTAACGATTGCTTTTTGAAATATATTAATTATTTAATGCTGTTGTAATTTCGACGTTTATTTTACAGATTAACGTAGCTGTGTTAGGTATAACTTTGCCGCTGTGCATCATATTCGTGATCAAATTACCTATTATTTTAATTTGTGATAATGGATTTATAAAAAAAATATATTGCAAATAAATATATGTAGATCCATTACCGTAAAATGGATGTGATCCAATAGATTAGTAATAATTTTTAATCCTGGAATATATGTATAAATAAACAAAATGATAGAAATTATTTACAAGTAATTTCGATGAAAAGTTATAGATATATGATTGATTCTTAACCAAAGGCAAAGTGTTTGTCCAAAGAGATTTTATTGTGAATATGAAGATATTAATTATATTTTATGAATATATTTAGCGCAACAATTAGTATAATTAATTAAATTTTTAGAGTCATTGCTAAAATAAATAATGGAAAATAAAGGAAAAAAGAAAAAAGTAAAATATGTAATTAAGAAAAATAATAAAATTTATTCAATATATAGTTTTTACATAAATTTCTTTGTGATGTTTATATCTTGTAGAATGAAGAACAAAATATTTATATTTTATATTAATTTATTTAAAACAAATCTCTAAAAATTTATGTGAAACAATAGAGGAAATAGGTTAACACTTTTATATGCATTTCTTTATTTTCTCTTCCTAAGCACTTTTTAAGTGGATTTGCGAGTGTGTGTGCGGTTGGTCGCCTAATATTTTTCCAAGATTAAAAGTCATGTAAACTATTTTATAAGAAAAAAAGAAAATAATTTAGCGGTTTTTTATTATAATCATATTAAATAATCATATTAAATATACAAATAAACATATAAATAATACAAAATATTGTACAGTTATATAGCATATTTCAATTAATTGGAGCAATGAAAAATTTATAATATATATCTATAGTAAGGATTATTAAATACATTCATTCTTATAACGTGCCAATTTTATCCTAATTTTTCGCATTCATTTAACGCATTCATCCAGATTTATTGATAACTTGATTGATCATTTGAAAATAAAATCAAATTCTACAATGATTTTATCGCGAAATAAAGGATGATGCATCAATATTATATTATATATAAATGTCTTGCCTCGAGGTAGTATTAAAGTAGAAAAAGACAGCTTTACCATATGTCCTAATATTAATCCAAATGGAGATCAGTTCAATCATATTACCAAACAATTGTGTATATGTATAGATATACGTATTATTCGAATGCAGTGGGATTAATTTTGCTTTGCGGTTTAGTGGTAATATCGAGCATATCGCTACCTAATTTACTAATTGAAGAATACCATAGTTTCGCCGCATTTGATAATAATAGTTAGTACACAATAACCGCTGGTTATCGGTTACGTAAAGAGTGCCTACTAATGCCTTTACGCTTTGCGATCACACGCACTTAAAAGCTCTTAGTACCGGCAAAATAGAACGAATTCTGGAAACACACACAACGCGCGGTTTGCTTTCTAAAATGTAAATTAAGTATGATATACACAATTATATATATATATATATAATTATATAAACAATTTGCGTTGTAAAAAATAAATTGTCATATTATGATACATAATAAACTCGGCGCGCATTTCGCTGCACTGGAAAAATTACACTACTTTTCAACGCTAATCGTCATCATAATTGAACGTAACCTACATTGATGGTATTACGTAGAGAAGTAATTTTTAGCTGCGGGGCATGACTTTTAAGTTATCGTAACTCCTGCTCGGCGCCGGAGTAAGTACAGCGTACAACTCAGCATTGTTGTCTCAGAGTCTCGCATTACACGTCTGCTTTCCTCCAAGAAGTATACCTACTAATTATTTGCTGCGTCAGTCTCCTCGTTAGCTTTAGACTAGTGCAAGAGGACGAGTATAGAGGACAGAGAGGAAATTCTAGATAAAAGTGTATCGTATTAACGCGTTTGATCGACGCTGAGTCGATCTTTGATGTGTCAACGAAAATTTTCTATACGACTATTCCTTGCATAAATAACAGAGAATTACATTATCCGTTGTAATGTTGTTTCTCGTGTAACTGGATATATCGAGATTTATTATTTCGGATAAAATACTGCAATCTCATAACGAAAGTTATCTAGTAAACGGTCAGTTGCGTGAGCGATCACGTGAAAAGTCCTCTGGATTTTTTTCAGTTAAATTCTCGAAGTACAAATTATGAATCGTAGACGAGTTGCAGACGCGCGATTGTCGTCTTTCGCAAAATTGAATGTCGGATGACGGAAGCAAATAGGTTGTCCGCGAGAATACCTTCGAGAGAGCAAATACCGGCAATCACTGGCAATCGAGATAACCAACGATCTAACACGATTCTCTCAGTTTACAATTACTCGCTCATCCGACTCGGTGTTGACTCTCGACGATTGTTTCCTTCAACAAGTGCCTCTCCTAATTACTCGTCGACCGAGAGTCCTCGTTAGAGTTCCTCGTAGACTGCGGAGATGGAGACCGGTAGTAAAGGAGCAGTCGAGGAAAAAAGAAGAGACGGTCGCGGGCATGGGAAGGCAAGGCGAACCGTGAATCCGGAAGACACGACAAAAAGAAGTAGGAGTAAGGAATGAAAAGCGAGAATATGCGCGCGGTCGGGTTCTCGTATCAACATAGATTCCTCAAATTCTTTTCACTTCGCGTCAATTATAACTAACGCGTTGACGCGAGATAAACGGGCGCGTGCAAAAATAAGAAGAGAACGAATGAATGCGAGATGATCATAAATTTACCATTTTATTCTACGCGACGTAGAAGATGACTCGAGAGATGCAAAAGACTCTCTAAATCAGTGGATAATCACTGATATCGGTGTCAAGTATGCGCTAATCAGTTAATCAGTGAATTAAATGTGAGATCCCTGACCTAGTTAATCTTTATTATGTGATCTAACTAACTTTGTTTTGTGCTTAAATTCAACGAATATGGTATTGGAAAATTGAAATTAACGTGCAAATATCGGTATTTTAGTTATATTGTATATAATGCTCAAACATTCTTCCTTTTTAAGTTGAACTTCACTGATTGCCAGTGCAAAGTATGGCATTGGGTAATTAGTGACTACCCACTGATTCAGATTTAGAAAGTATCTGAATTGAGTTTAAGTATTGTGCAATTTAGGATGAGCATGAAACAAATGTTAATAATCAAGTAGAATAGATAAAGTGATAAAAGATTTAATAGTTAAGAATTCGAACATCTTTACAATAATTACATTTCACGCTCTAACACCCATTTGAGAGACAATACATAGGTAGGTACAGAGTACAATATGACGTGTAATCGATTGAATGGCATTAATAGTAAACGTACATACGTTACATGGTATCTATAGAAGCCGCATCACTAATGCTGTTTATAGAATCTACTCTCTTGCGAGTCTAAATATAATCGATAGACGGGTTGCGTATTGCGAGAGAGAAAGTATTCGGGCGAAAGTAAAAAAAAGCGGAGAGAAAAAACACGAGAAACCAAACAAATTGAAGTAGTCCAGTTGCGTTTGTTATATCAAGGGTAATCATTGAAGATACGAGGTGAGTGTAAAGAAAGGGATCCTTGCGCAGATATACCGGAAGAAAGGAAGGACAGGAATGAGTACACATCCGTGTCAAAGCGCTTCAGAACGCAGCCAAGGGCTGCCTTTGTGTTGTGCCTCTCGGGACGTTATTAAAATTGGCCCTGCGGAAATACTTAACGGCTTGACGAGTGGCGTGTCTTAAGGCGTTTTGAAATACAGGTCGGTTGGGTACGTTTCCCAATGGTAGACACTTGGTATTTCTCCGTGTTCTGTTTTCTCTCCGCTCGCTATCGTATCGGCGTCATAATATTTATGGTACATCATTAGCGAAATTCGATTACGGTCTTCTTTATAAATCCGCTTTTTATTCGATTTTGTCTCTATTCAGCTTGAACCTCTCAATTAGCAATTGATAGGAGATCTTAATAACTACCTCATTATTGGATATCTACTCGAGTTTGCGAGCGAATTAAAAACTTGCCCTGCCAATTATTATCTCTAATTATACTTTTATCCCATTGTATTTTTACTTACCCGGGATAAAGCCCGTTCAAAGTTTATAATAATCTACGTCAATATGTTTGACCTACTGATATACAAGATTTCGAAACTTCGCATGACGATCATTAATAGGAGATTCCTGAGATTATTTTGAGACGAGAATCTTCTAATACCAAAATGTCGAGGCTGCAATAATTTTTAAAGTTAGCCAGTTGAGCTGACTGAAATTCACTCAATTCCAAAATTTCCACGCTCAGACATAATACATTATACAGCAATGAATGTGTTTAGAAGAAAATAGAATTGATGCTTGAAAGCACTGTCACTATTGCAGTGTGCCATGTCTGTAAGTGCGCAAATTTCGACTAATTCATTTGACTAACTTTAAACTCTTTTCTTACTTAAAAACAAATGTATTATAACCTCGATACTTTGATATTATAATTTTCGTCTTGAAGTGATTTCAGGATTTCTGCTATCAATGGATCTGCTATCGTGCGAAGTCTGGGACCCTTTGTACAATATCTTTCAATGCCTTCGGTATCTTCTTCTGTAGAATAAGATTCTAAATAATATTTCGCGTCGAGAGCTCTCTGAGAACTCTCGGATCATCTCGATGCTTTCGAAAGGAAAACAGAAAAAAAGAAGGGAATAATGCAAAAGCGACGTTTACGGGCAAAAACGCCTCAAACGCAAAGTTTGAGGCGCGTACGAAACGTGCGCCGACTTAAACGAGCTTATGACATGTGTAGGAAGTCTCGTGCGGTATGCACGCGTAACATACTATCATACTCTACGTCACGACTCAGCTGCCCTTTCTTGGAAGCACGAGGCAATCTCGAAGACGCTTCCACTGCTTTATCTGCGCATTCACGGGTATGACTGTGAAGACGTGGAACGGGCTGTATCGAATGTCCCGACTTGGGCTGATTGCCGCAATACCGGGAAAAGGCTTAACGAACGGATTGTTGCTTCGTCGGCCGGCGGAGTGTGCGACCGTCACGCGGAAGGATGAATGTCTGACAAGTAATAAAGCGTATTCTTTTTTTTTTTCCCCCCCCCCCCCGCCATTTCGAGGGAGAGATACGCGCTGAGATATGCGCAACGACCGTATCTCTGTGCACGTTGAAGGACGCCGCGAGAAAAAATGAACTTTGAATTACACTCGGGCGAACTGATGGACAGTGATTGACGCCATCGGGTCTAAATTGTCAGACTCATTCGTCCCCGATATTATTGAATGATTGATATCGAGTGGATTGTAGTGCGATCGCAAAAATCTTTGTTAAAAATGAACGATAGAAATAAATATGAGTCGCGGCGCGATATAATATGTACGCGTTGATGTCGTTTTTTAATATTGAACTATTCGTCGCAGCAACTACGATTGCTACCTCTGGCGACTGATGCAAAATAAATGAGAAAATTGCTTTACAGTAGCGACGCGCGATCGTCGACAAGTGTACACATCGTATAATACTTCATTATTGATATCGGATCGAGCAACTTTTTGTGTAAGCAATCAAGGTTTAACATATTGCAGCGTTGAGGCGCTTACAAATTGAACGGTGCGGAGCAGTAATTACACTTGGCATAATGTGCGAGACGATATGTACAAAGAGCACGTACGTTTGGTTATTAATTTCTTCCTGTAAACGGGGGGGGGG
>NW_017304653.1:265327-274163 GCF_001594115.1 Trachymyrmex septentrionalis
CTTTGACGTGCGCGCACTCCTCGTATATCGAGCAAGGAAATACTTGGTCGATATTGAATATTCGCCCATCTAACTGCGCATCCCCGCGGTGTACGAGAAATTGCTTAACGAACAGGCTATAGACTCACGTAACGAGGTACACTAATTCGCGCTCTCGTCTATGGGGGCGCTCGCGATCCTTAAGGAAGCTTAGCGGATAATGCGCAATAGAGCTGTGTGTTCTGTAGGTGGAAATTAGATTCGCGTTTCGTCGGAGAGTGAATTATATACGAAACGAAAATCGAATCGCGGCTCCCGTCAGCCGAAAACGTTTTCGTTATCACGACTTACCGCACGCCGCGTGTATCTTGAATATTCATTTCTCTCATGTCGCGCCACAATGCGCTATTGTTGCATCTCAATAGAACGCCATTCATTGTTCATACGTAACGCGCGCTTGCACGAATCATCGTAGCGCAGGGCGCCGTTCGTAAACACTGACGAATGTGGTAGCCGGATGCATTTTCGAGCTCAAAGCAACTTGATTTTTGCACCGACATGCAATAGCATTAACTCTAATCCCTTTTGTACCGTTCCGTACAAATCGTCGTACTTATTCGCCCTCGGTTTTCGAGGCTGCACACAAGCCTGTCGTAGTAGACGCGCGTAAGACGAGGCAATGCCCGGCGAGATTTACCGGCGTTTACTGGCGAGGAAGACGTGATTACGCCCGTTAATTATTCCGTTGTTGGGGATACACGCGAAAAACGTAAATCCGCTCGCTTCCATAAAAAATTCACTGCTTATTTCACGGTTCAGAGGGAACGAAATGAGATCATGGCGGAGTGGGATGAGATCTTAAATGTCTTCGCCGCTGTAATTTTGCTTTGCTACTGATTAATGCCAACTTCCGATTTGCACCGCGACGAGGGCGCGCTAAGTGTAATTGTCCGTTGTCTCAATCAGCCATTTCCGACATTTCCGCGCAGGGTGGTCGGCAAACGAGGTTCTTTCGGTTACAACATCGGAATTCAATGTTCAATGAGCAAAACCCAGATATTATTTCATTTACAAATCCCGTTCGCTTGTAAATAAAGTATAATTATGTCTGCGATCAACTTTTTGAGAGAATTTTGTCACTCTGACGTATTCGATAATAAAAAAAAAAAAAGATGTGATTTTGTTAGTATTCGATATTATCACCATCAAGCTCGAAATATGGACGAGAAATCCGCGGTCGGGGCGGTTCAATATTAAATTCGTGTTATATAGAGCCCTGTATAAGTTCCTCGTGTTGTTTGCGTTCGTATCGATGTATCGGGTGAAAATTCACCCTCGTTCCCGGAATAACAAGGCCCTTCGCGTTGTATCGCATAACGAGTGCATAACGCGAGGGATGTGCATCACGAATATCGAATTCACGCCGCCCTCCTTCATCCTCCGACGACACGCTTACAAGCGGAATTGCTTAATGACGATACTCGTTCTCTCGTTCACTTAGTTTAGCATGATGCCAATGGGGAAACCGCGACATAAGTGGATGGTGTCCTGCGTGCTTCCAAGCCCTTCTACGCTTTAAGTGCACCGAGGACGGAGGGTGCAGTCACACCATCTACGAGTGAGCAACCTTAAGGGGGACTTTATACGACCAAGCTGTGAAACGTACTTTTCGTATATATTTTCCGTTTTCTTCTTTCCTTATATTCGCATTTACGATCTGCATATTTAATCCTGTCTGGTCTGTTGACCAAGACGTGTAATGCTGAACTTTTATTTCTTCCAAAGGTAAAGTATTTATTGGGATTTCTATAAATTGTTTATATTTCCAGAAGTTTACCTTTTAACATTTTTTTTATCAATTCTCTTTTCCACTTTTTCTCTTTAAAATTTAATGGGAGCAGTCGTTTGATTTTGTTTACGTAAACAATTACTACTAGAGTATTTTTATACCTCAATTAATATTATTATTATTAATAACATATCGTGCATATTATTGTTTTTCGATTTATTAATATTTGATATCATCATGGATATGGATTTAATTATAATTTTTTGAAAAAAATAAATAGAAATCAAACGAATATTAAACAGATCAGCACGGTGAATATTATTTTTTGAAAATAAAAATTATAATTACAATAATATAATGTTTTTTTATTGGATGCTTTATTAGAATTACGTATTAATAATTCGTAGAGAATAATGATTTAAAAAAATACAATATGTATTTTTGTTAAGCAATATCAATATAAAACGATATTTTATAATAACTTATACTTTTTCGCTGTTGGAAGTGTAAAAATATCCCAGTTGACTATTCTTAGGCACGTCATTTTGTATCGACATAAGAATATATTAAAAGTAATTATTAACGGAAAGATACATC
Source organism: Trachymyrmex septentrionalis (assembly GCF_001594115.1). Classification (NCBI taxonomy): domain Eukaryota; kingdom Metazoa; phylum Arthropoda; class Insecta; order Hymenoptera; family Formicidae; genus Trachymyrmex; species Trachymyrmex septentrionalis. The sequence continues at coordinate 267,693 of NW_017304653.1, forward strand.
AATCGAAATAGTGAAGATCTCGACTATTTCTAAAATCTTATAATTGGCTCCTGAATATAGAAATTCCTGCAGAATAATGGATTATAAAGAAGAAAGAGCAGTTTTATCGTATTTTGACGTAAAAAAAACAAAAAAAAACAAAAAAAAATACGCGAATTGCTTACGCTGGGCATAATTTTTTTGCAATTCCGACAATCATATGAGCTTAATATGCTTCCGGCTGTTGACGGCGAATAAAAGTCGCTGCATTAAATTGCCGTGAGTGCCGAAAATCGTGGACACGGCATAGAACGGTGAATGACATTGGCGTATGTAAAAAGTTACTGATATGGCACGTTTGACGACATAGTTCGTTTCACACAGAATCGTTCCTGTTCGCTTCGTCACTCTCGTTCTCCCGTGCCGATCCCTCCCATCCCTCTCAGTCTTCTCCATTTCCTCCCACCTCTTTTTATTATCGAAGCTACGTGGGCGGAGGTATATGCGTTGTCAGATCAAAAGCATGAAAATGCGGGGGAGCCGCGACTGCGTCCGGCAGAAACAATGAAAGCAAATACGGGCAATGGAAAACTAGCGGGCACAAAAGAACGAAAAAGTGGTCATTGCGAGTTACAAAGGACCACGTGGAAAAGTACTGTGGATATCCAGTTTGGGCAAACACGAGGAACGAATAAAAAAAGAAGGGGAGAGAGAGAGAGAGAGAGAGAGGGGGGGGGAGGAAAAGAGAGAAAAAAAGATCGGAACAGACGTGCGCACGTCCTCGCCAACTACGAGCGGTCTCCGATATTGCCGAAAACCACCGACTTCGGAACCGATATCGACAGTCACAGACGTTACCGTCATATGCCGGGTTTTTCCGGATGTCCGACGAGCGGAACGGGGTTGGGAATCGATTGCGGCCAGAAATAATCTCCAGCCTTTTGAGCCTGACGTCTCGACGGCCGATTTCGTAAAAGAGAGAGAGAGAGAGAGAGAGAGAGAGAGAGAGAGAGAGAGAGAGAGAGAGAGAGCGCGCGACACGGTTATCGAGTTTATTTGACCAGTAAAATCCGTTCGATCATGTGAAAGTCCTTATTGGAGTGTGGCGCTATTTATGCAAGAGACTAACCGACACTGTCGCTTCTCCGCATTATCAATGCGAGATAATAAACAGTATATACTATATACGTTGTGTGCACTTCGCCAAAGCGAGACGCAGATGCGCGAATATGAGAGGGTCGCAGATGCGAAAGGTGAAGCTTCGTACTCGAGTGAGGGTGTATCGTATTTCAACGATATACTACATATATTCGCGTGTATGATTGAATCAACATACGCGTGAAGTGTCACAGTAAAGGCGGCCATGCGCACGTATCGCATAAATTGCGATCATTGCGGGAAATTGGAGGATATACGGATATGATAGTAGCTAGTAGGACAACTCGAGCTCGATTACAAAATCGATTATTTAATTGGCAAAGCACGATTTTTCTTATTACGCAATTAGCGCGTAACACCGTAACGGAAAATTGAAATATTTTTTTTTCACATTAAATTCATTTTCAACCGAATATATCATTTTTAACACAAAAAAAATAGCACGGCGTTTTCGCGGACGATGCTTTTCGATTGTGCTCCTCGATACGTAATTCGATTCAGTGTGCACGAAGTTCGCGGTTCGTGCCATCTCGTGTATATACGCGCACACGTACGGTTTGCGTCAAAGGCACCGAAGTAATTGCGAAAAAGAGTTATTCTGCCGCCCGGCTGACTTTCACCGAAAGCGCCGCCATCCCTATCGAGAAACGAGAGAAAGAGAGAGAGAGAGAGAGAGAGCCGCATGGCATTAAAACCTCGAACGTTGCTTTTCACCGAGATGCAAATCCATGGTCTTATAACTAAGCCCTTCTCGAACGCTCACTACCTACACTGTGAAGGCTTCGCGAACACGCGACGTGCTTTAAGCGATTAACTCCGTATCACGGTTCATTAGTCGTGCAGTTTTATAAAACAACAGCTCTCGGCGGCGCTCTCTACATTTTCGATATTTATGAACGGTGGATCGTTACCACAGATACGGACAATATTTTCAGAAAATATCGGCCACGAGGAAGCTTGATTTTTTTCTCTTCTGTGGAAAACGCGCGGCTGTCTATTGTCTCGCAAAAATTCGCGCAAACCTTTTTGACGTCGTTGAATCGTGATAACTGTCTCGATCGCCATATTAACTGGCGAGAGAACGCTGGAGCTGTGATAAACGTGGAGATTCTTTTGAAAAAGAATCTCCGTAGCACAGAAATGCGAGTATTTTTATACATAAAATGAAAATAGAAAATTTATTCATGTGTACTATTAACAATATTGTGTGGCACAATAATACATTTAATTGCTTGCGATTACGTGTTATTATGTATTATCCTCTGGGCGCATGCATCGAGTCTTAATTACGCGAGACACGAGTGACAGGCTCACAAAGTATTCTCAATTGAAGCGTGCAGCTTTTCAATTGGAACCCTCGACAAAGAGTGTGTTCGAAGTATCGAAACACTAGCACTTACGCACAATTGGTTTCGAGTGTTGCGCATACTTTCGAAAAAATTCGGTTGTCTGTTGTATCCGAACCGCTCTCGTGTGCTCGCGTTGCCAGTAATAATTTGTACGTCTGGCTATGTAAGGGTGAGAGACGTAGGGCTCTTGAGCGAGAAGAATAAACGGTAAGCGAATAACGATCTCCACCATTTGATACGAAAGATGAGTTTCTGTACTCTCCACAGTTTATAATAACACGGATTTTACGAACCTTCCTTAAAACGTCTTGCAAAAAGAATACAAATTTTACTTCGATAAGTAATATGATACTGCGATAAATGAAATCAAATAGAATTTGTCAATAAAGTTGAATACTAGTAAAATTATTTAACTCGGATAAATATATATTTGATTATATACTAAATCTTATTAGTCTCTCTCTCTCTCTCTCTCTCTCACTCTCTTCTTTATTATCTTATTATTTATTACAGTTTCACACACGATACGTGCGTATAACTCGCTTTTTAATTATGATACTTAAATTGCTTGTACGCGGGACGAACGTGGCGCGAAGCGTGGAGCATGTGAATTTAATAGAAAATCCGCGCGACACATTTCAATAAATTAACGAGACGTCGCACATGCGCCGGAAATGATTGCATTCGCGGATAGCATCCCGGGTTTTTAAGCACATCGAGCGGAGTGGAATTGGAGCTCAGGTGCATACCGTTCATTCAGGAAAATCCCTGCGACGAGGAGAGACGAGGCAAGTTTATTGCGCCTGTCGCGGAAAGGAGAGGAAAAGAGTGTAATCGCGCGCGAATACTGTCGATTCGTTTGGACTCTCATATCTGAAATTGCTGTCGCCTCGAATCTATTATATCCGAGCCGGTGAGGCCCGTGAGGGCCGAGGGGGATCTCTCTCTCTCTCTCTCTCTCTCTCTCTCTCTCTCTCTCTCTCTCTCTCTCTCTGTAATAGAAATCCGTGGGCGAGTTCGTTAATTCGCGCGGGCATACGCGAGCGTGCGAGAGGGGAAAGCGGTAAAAGCCACACAGCGGTAAAAGAACACAGAAAAAGAAGTGAAGAGGGAAGAGGAAATGCAAGAAAAAGGGAGAGAACAGGAGAGCGAAGGGATGAAACTCGATGAAAAAGGAAGTAAGAGATCGGCAGGGATGAAGCTCGGGGATGAAGCTTGGAGTGCGACTACTCGAGAAGAGAGAAAAACCAGGGGAGGTACCTACGATTCCATTGAGTGGGGGCACATCTGCCGCGTTGTATTGTGCGGCATACTGCACTCATCCGCGTCATCTGATCTGCTTGACGCAACCTCGAAGCCCTCGAGAAGAAAAGAGCGAGCGAAATGGACGAAGTAGATCACGAGAGGAAACGAGAGAAGATAGATAGATAGATAGATAGATAGATAGATAGATAGAGAGAGAGAGAGAGAGAGAGAGAGAGAGAGAGAGAGAGAGAGAGCGTGAAAGAGAAGTTGTCGCCCTCCCTTTGCGGCCTCGTGCCAGAGTTATATCGTCATATCGTCCTACCTGCTGAACGATAAATCCGCTCGATCCCTTTCGGCGAAGTACCCACTTAGATTTATGAGGGAATTAATAGCAGATCCGATGAAAAAATATCGGCAATATATTGGTTACACGATTATCTACCATGAGTGAAGCCGAAGAAAAAGTCGCGTGACCTTAAAATCTTGAATCCGACGTAATGAATGGCTGGTTTGAAAATACTCTTAAGATCTGAGCTGTTCAACCCTTCAAGGGATGTGCTGGACTGACGAACCGAATTCCGAAAGCATCGCTGTTTCACCGACCAAATGCACTTACATACTTATTACGTACGTAGTTTATTATACATCGATATCGTACACATACTCATAAATTTTCAAATTCGCCTTACTCTTATACTAAAACCGCTATCTTATTTCTATAAGTACAGTATATTGTTTTTATATAAAGCAAACATTAAGAATCGACGCCTGAAGCTGATAACGAAAACTGTAAATTTTTCTAATTTAAATTAAATATTTTCGAAATGAAGACAACGAATATATTTCCTATTTAATATTTCGAAATGTGTATACAGAGATTTGATCGTGTGTCAGCAAATAAAATTTGCGTCAAGTAAAGTTGCATATGATATTATCGTTAATCCGATTGCGTTCTATTTATTCCCATCGAATTTCAGATCGAAGTTGCTGACGGAAATTATCCAGGTTGAAATTTAATTTTACATTTAATTCGATCAGAAAATCGTTCATCTCCGTCGGTCATCGTGGCCGCAGGTAAAAATTGTTAACTGTTTAAACGCCCGCCGCCGCAGTAAAGTGGTGTGATATATTCCTTTTTCGTGCGCAAGCAACGTTGGAAAATTGGACGGAGCAGGATGACGGAAAACGGCGCGGTATAAAAGAGAACGCGCGCCCCGCCCTTATAATCCGGAGTACATTTTTCACGCTGGCACGTTATATTACATATTTATGTCACGCTCGATGTCCGACTCCCTTCGCGTTACGTTGGATATGCAACAACTGTGCTCTTAGGACACGGCGCCCATTAATGATTCAGCGAGCTGAACAAAATACGGCGCTTGAATTTGTTTGTGCCTTCGTAGGAGAGAGTTAACAAAGGTAAGCGAAAAGGGTACGGCGAATATAGGTTACGAAAATTTCGAATCCCGTTCCTGTGTGCATGCGATATATAAAATATTCACAAAATGCATTAAAAAATCAAACAGCAGTTCTCATTTTTAAATATCTATGCAGTTGTGTATAACGTCTACTGAAAACGTTTCGGTGAAACAAAAAGTTTACTACCGAGATAAAGTAAACTTTAAATAAAATTAATTAAAAGCTGTCATTTTTATTTTTCATCTTGCAAAACGGAACGTTACATTCATTTTAATGCAATTAATTAATAGTTACACTGTTTTTGTCATACTTGTACACACGTATCTCGTGTAATGGGATATTATTTTAAATGCTTCCCCTTTTTGGTTTCTCAAACTTATCACTGTATGATTTAATCAGTGAAGTGCATTGGCTCTGAAATTTGATTAAATGCACTGCTGCATTGCGGAATGCTTTTTCTCTCGTATCACCATCGAGTTTACCTTTTGTCGTTCTACGTTTCGTGTAACTATAGCGGTAGCACCGCGTGCAGTCCCTTGTATCACGATATATGAATCTTTCCCATTCCCACTGGGGGATTCTGACTGACGGGGATGAGGATTGGGGGCTTACACGTGATTACAAACCCTCCAACGAAACCCTCTGGCCAGTTGGCCTACTTTCATATAACTTTCGACGTATACTGTTCGATCGTTTAAATCTGGCTATCCGCGCGAGACCAGGATATATTATAATATCACCGACTTCAAAGATCGAAGCGTAAAGTAGAAGTACAGGTCCAAGCCGCAAAAAGCACATTCTAAAAGAGTATATAAAAATTAAAAATTAAAAAATTCTATAACTCAAATATATTTATATCACGACCTTGTTAAAAAGTTAAGGTAAAGTAGATATATAAATTTGCTATATATATGTAGAGTATTTTTAAAATAATATTCAATATTTTAGGAGTTGATTTTTAGGTCACTTAATGAAGAAAAGTTAGGTCATTTAAATGTGTGATTTCAAAGATCTCGTTTCAGAGACATAGAGTGTTAAATATTCTATAAAATTATCGTTTTTCTTAATAAAGAAAAGTTCCTTTTTCGAAACCGTGTAAGTAAATAAATAGGATATCTATTCTTTTACCTGTATTTTTTACCTATAATCGATTTTGTAAGAAATCAATGGCATAGAAACGAGATTTAGATAGTACATTACTTCCCCGAATTCGTACAGAATCAAATTTTTTTGTAGATTTTTTTATATTATTGCTTAACAATCCAGTTAAAGCTCTTTTACTATTGGTCCATCTTGGTTCGTCTTTCTCGTTTAATTCCTC
>NW_017304653.1:274263-277167 GCF_001594115.1 Trachymyrmex septentrionalis
ATTAACAATCCAGTTAAAGTTCTTTTACTATTGGTCCATCTTGGTTCGTCTTTCTCGTTTAATTCCTCTTTTCATTTTTTTTTCTCTTTGGTATTCGCTTTGGCTATATAGTTGTATGATCTTTTTTGAAATAATTCCAAAAATCAATTTCTGACATACTGAACAGTATCTAAAAACATCCTGTATAGAATAAATCTGGAAATAAATATATTGTTTGCGCATTAGCGTACAAATATTGTCATGGATTTTGTATTAGATTTTATCGGTTTCAACGAGAGATACATGCCTCTTTCTTGTTTTTTTTATTCCATTATACCGATCACTACGAGGCAACAATGTATATATAATTTAGAGATATCGGTAATATTATAATATTATGATATCTGCGCAGAGATTGGGATGAATATTTTGACCGGACAATAAGGGCGATAACGATTGTCCCCGATTGCATTGTCTGGTTCGAGATAATTTATCACATCGACGAATTTATGGCTACTAGTGCGATGAGGGGGTTAATTGCATATCCTAGTGTATGTTGAGTAGTTGATTCTATTATTCGAATAACGGCTGCTTCATTTACATGGATAATTAGGTAATGCGATATTCGAAGCCCCTACATGTTACCGATACACCTGTATTTGCGATTGTGTATGAAATGGATAAATATCGGCATTTGATTAATAAAATCATCGTTATGGATTATTGCCGGCTTTCTTTGAGTTCCGCTGTGAATCAGTTTGCACGATTAGATTATATCCTATGTTACGTTGAATTATTCGTTCTCTTAATTTACCGGATCGATACTCTATCCTATCTGTGTATTTTCGTGAATTATGGTGAACGAGAGAGATAATAACTATATGCATGATGGAAAATCTTGTTTAGAGTAAATATAATTTTCGCAGACAATTATAATAAAAAGATTTATATGCATTATAATACGGTAAAAGTTATTATATTCTCTTTAATTATTTTATTTTAAATATTTATTATATTTTAATTATTCACTATACATATATATATATATGTATATATTTATATAACGAAAGAGTGTCGTAAGTAATTAATTCGGTCGTGGCGTCACATGGGAGCGACACGATTCAATTCTCTTATCAGTCATCGGACATTCGAAGAAAAGTGAAAGCGATTATGACAGTCATCGAGTTTCTCGGTCACGACGAACGCGTGAAGCCCCCATTCTGCGCATGTGCACATCACTGTGAAATCCCATCGAAAGGGTGTGCGGGATCGCGATCACGATCGAGGGTCGTTGCATTCAAACACTGCGATCGCACGCTTTTCACGTGCCTCGAATTTACATATAGGGTTACGTCTCCATTCGCGGCCTAAATGAAATAATCTCGTTATGTAAATGGACGCCCGCAGGCGCGAGATGCGATGTGGCGCTACGACATCCGTTCTCGCAGCGACATGCGTCCTCGAATCTTTTCCCCGTCATCCTTTATGCCATCTGAAGCGTCACGCGCGGTGACGACTCATTGTAAAAGTCATCGCGAATTTCGCAACCCACGTATCACAGCTCCAAGCATGACACGAGTTTGGATAATTATTCAGACGTTTTATTTATACTCTTTAGTCGGCACGACATGCATGATTTGGACGGCCGTAAGTATTCGGTGACACATACGATTGGAAACATGAGAAGGATCGGAAACGAGGCGTATCTAGACCGACTGATTTCGATGACTTGCGTCAGAAATATGAATTATTTAAGCATATTGTTGAATAAACATCGACTCTTCAGACTGGCGTTCTGCCTGCCACCGTGTTCCGAGAACAGTATCTTGGAAATATGTCTGTTGCCTGTCTAAGAAACACGCAACGCGAAAGAATGACGCATTCAAATGGTCAAGCTGCAACACATATCGCTGCATACCAAGTTAAGTGGAATAGAGAATGAGATAGCAAGCATATTTTGTTTCGTCTAAGAAAGAGTTGCAAGTGTTACGATCATGACGCGAAAGTCATACATAAGATAGGGCTATCGTAAGTGTTTCTCGCAGACTCGTTAAAAATTTACAATATTTCTTGTTCTACAACAAAAATTGCTAAATCAAAGAGGAACGTCGTTTTCGTTGGTTATTTTGTTAGAGAAATTGTTAGAAAATTTTTTTTAAATAATTGCACACTGATAGGAAACAATTTTGCTATTTGTGACTATAATTACATATTACTATAATGTTAATAATAATAAAAACTACACGTATAGTTCTATCAATAAATATATGTGTATTTTGCAAAATCGAAAATTATTACAGTTATTACCATCGTAAAAAGTAGTCGAAATTGCTATAATTTATAGCTTTTGGAACAATCATACAAAATACAGTTGATAATTATAGTTACAAAAACTTGTCTCTCGGTCCATTGCCTTCTCGCGAGAGAAAGCGAGAGTAAGCGTGTTTTTACATTAGGACGACCTTACGAGTTCGAGTCACAGGCTCGAAAAGAAATTAATCAAGTGGAAGCTCGAAGTTAACGTCGGGTGATAACTCATTCTTACAGCAGCGCGGCTCGGCTACGAGCGCTCGCGTAATCGTCCTTCGTGAATTGGATTCGTCGTGAGTTACGCGACAGTGCCATGTGCTCGCGCTTGTACGAAGAGATGCGACGGTGTCTCGTTATTCTGTGCATTCACACAGCACAAGACGTCGCGGGTCGTCCGTCCAGTATTATTCGCCGACGACGCGACGTGGCCTGGCTGGATCTCGCCCGTGCGCGATTCATCGTAAATTAGACGAACGAAGGGAGCAATCAGCGATCCCGCAATAGACTGTCGAGATAAGACCTCGTCGTGTCGCGTCGGGTCTCGTTTAAAGGCGAGTCGCACAGCATCTGTGTGTGTGTGTGTGTGTGTGTGTGTGTGTGTGTGTGTGTGTGTGT
>NW_017304653.1:277267-290580 GCF_001594115.1 Trachymyrmex septentrionalis
CTCGTTTTCCACATTATTACTCATCGTGTCATTAAGAAAATCCTCGTCTATTGTCTCGAGGTCAGTGACGAGACGATGGAACGCGGCTCTTTCCCTCTTTCACTTCTTCCGCCCATCGAAGACGAGAGTTGGAGAGATAAATATGTAAAGAGTCGTTGGCCTCTCTCTTACCGGGAAAAGTTTCCTCTCCTGTTGCACGAGGAGATGCATATGCATGGGCGTTCTGCGAGAGAACGTCTTGATTCTTCGCGCGAATCATGATTCTTCGGGCTGTCGCACGTTTCTTTCCTTACTCTTTTTCCCTTCTTTCCTTTTCCCCTGTGTGTCTCCCTCTCGCCCCGTTCTCCCTTTACTTTTTTGGCCTCTCCCTCGTGCTTCCTTCTCCCGTTCGCGAGATAAAACAGCTCAAGTCGGCTTTCACGATAAGACGGAAAAAAGCAACGGCGTGTATCTGTGTACACGAGATTATTTTATCGTGGCGCATTGCTATACACGTGGGATTTCGTTGCTTTCCCCTCTTTTTCCTTCGAGGACACGCACACACAGATAAATGCGCTTTGTTCAAAATTTTTCCTTTCGAATTCTATCGATGCGATCATAATGTGCGACGTCATCATTTCTTCATTTTGTTTCATACATTTAACAGGTAATTAATTAAGAATAATCGAACTAATTTGCACGAATAAAAATATCATGTGGAAGATAGTATCTTTATAATTTATATTTATTACGTAATCAGTCGAGATTGATTTTGATAAGCTATTATCACGTCATAATTTTATTAGCCGTATGTCTTGTTAATGAAAGTGCACGAATGTCGCATACAATAATTACAGCCAATAGGAGTTTATGAATATTACGTCCGTATAATAGGGATCAACCTGGAAGCGAAATTAGGTCAGCTATAAAGCGCATTATTAATTTATATCAACGTAATTAATGACGGAATATGGATTGCAAGCGAGTATTATTAAGGAGAAACAGGCAGATGCGGCTTCGACGATAATCTAAAAGACACACGTAATAATTTTGTCCGCCTTATTCGCTCTCTCTTGATTAGCAGGCAATTAATAAAACCGATAAGCGGATACAGAAAGTTAGTTGGCACCTGTAATTTGCGATGAATGGTCACAGCGATACGGATATTATAAATCTACCCCCGTGAACGTTACATTGCATATCAGCTATTATAATAACATTGCACAAAGACACATATTTTTTACGTCAGTTAATGCAATTCGAGATTTATTCAATTGAATTATTCTACACCTATTATTCCATATACATATATATATATATAAATTGGAGCAATCTGAGGCATCTTTTCGTTGAATTGATTTTTATGCGATATTTCATTTACATATTACCGCTCTGTAATATCGATTCTCTCTGTCGAGATGAAAATGGATCGCACGATTCGCTGTCACGGAATATGACGTCGGGTAAAATTAATCTCCCTCGTTAATAGCAGGCAAAGAAGGCATTTGTGCGCTATGATAAAAATCTCTCGGACTCAGTGCGGTCGGACGAGAGCTCTGCGAAAAGTGTCTTTCGTTCGGGAAATGAGGTAATAATAATACCGTGATAGCGCGGCCGGTATATTATGTTCCATTAGCGAAATCTCTCATCGTGCCTCGCATTGATTATCATTAATGACGGGGAAATCGATAGCGCGTACTCGTCAGGTTTCACGGAAGCAGTCGATAAGCTATCCGAGGCATGGCGTAATTCGTAATAAGGGAGAGGTAAGAAGAGAGAGGGAGGGAGAGAGAGAGAGGGAGAGAGAGAGAGAGAGAGAGAGAGAAATCGCGAATTGCTCGACCATTCATGAGAGTTCATTCTTTTTCACGGGCGGCGCACATGTGTGTAAGCGCGCATGTAAATTCCCCGGTTTCCTCACGAAGACCTCCATCGCGGAAACGAGAAAACGTGGTTGTACAGAAATTGCTTTGCCGTGTTTCGCCCGCGTATACGATCTGCCCCTCCCTTCACTACCATATCCCCCGTGCTTTTTCCTCTCCATTATCTTACTTCGGTGACTTACACTATTCTCTGGGCCGCGTATCTCGATGGGATTCATGGCGGAAATGTAATAAGATCGTGCTTGCGCCCAACGATATTTCCTACGAAGACGAACTCGTACGTTAGATCACTCGCAATCCATTCCGTGCAAACGTACTACCGCCGCTTCTCGATAACATCGACGCGATCATGAATATATTTGCAGCTTGCGGGGGAGTGCATCATCGCGTTCTACGGTGTTTGTCTAATTACGTTGCTTGTTTCCTTCGTGCTTAGACTTTCAACCCTGATACAATGATCTGTCGATATAACTTTTAGTATCACGGAATAAATTTCGCTCCGCACGGCTGAATGCGATCCGAATGAAAGTCTCGCGTTGTTATACGATACCTAAGAATTACACCTTTTTTTCTCTATTAGCATTTCTTTTCTCTGTCTATAATATTATTTCGATATTTACGAGCGTATCGTGCGAACAAATGATTTGACAACGGTTTAAACGCCTTGATTATTGCGAGTGATCCATTTTTTAATTTCCATCATAGGCAGGCAGGCGGCGCCTGCTGCATTCAGGAAGCATTCATTCGCACGAACGTTTTGAATAGTGGCGATAATCTCGTGGTTTGATAACTCTTTTTGATTCTTTCCGAGTGGATTAGGCGCAGCCCCTTTTCGAGATACCCCCCCCCCCCTCCCCCCCTCCTCGCCGCAGATCCGACCCGCATTTGCCTTTCTCTCGGTCGAGCTTTCCGCTCTTCGCTGCTTTCAAGGAATATTAATTACGGCTGCCTCACAAAAGACACCGACCGGAAGTTTTCACCGGCTATCAAATGCAGAACAGGTTAATTAAATTCTCGCCGCTCGTGCGCGGACCGCAAAAGGGCCCCACGACGCACGGCACAATGCCGGGGTCAGAATGCCACGGGGCACTGTTAATTAGGCACGCGATGAATAGCATTGCGATATACATCCGGAAACACTTCTAGTCAACGTCACGGCGGCGACTGTCGTCCATCTGGCGTCGAGTGATTCTAGAGAACCCGTGTAATAATTTTGACGCTCGCTGTATATTAAATAAAATTATACGTTCTCAGAAATTATTTAAGACGAACGGCGAACCGTAATAGAGCAGAGAAAATGATAGTTACAACGTAATTGTAAATATGTCATCATAACAAATAACACCGAAAACACGAGAAATTTATTATTTTAGATTGAAATTTTTTTTAAGTGGCTTACCAATACAAAATATAAATAAAAGGGAGCATTCAGCCAGTCGTATATTTAAAATTATAATATAATAACGTAGACGTTTCGGTTAAGAAAGTAAAGTGCGACAATATGGCAAATACGTAATTTCCAGATTGTATTTTTTTACGCAAACCTCGCAAGTGCAATTCGAAGTTAATAGTATAAAATTAAGTAAACACGAATTGGAACTTTTTGTAAAGACATTTACTGACTAAAATGTATTTGGAGTCGCACACGAAGTCGCACTTTACTTCTCGTAATAAAGAATCCTACGTGCAATAGAAAATAATTCATTAGCGATTAAGTAATGTTCAACTTCAAGTTTTGTCAAATTACTCTGTTATCGCGTACCATAAGCGAATTGAAAAGCGTTTTACAATCTTCCCTGACTAGCTTTTATTGTTTAATTTTATGTTTTTAATTTTGACATCTTTATTTTTGTATGTACTGACGATGATTCAAATGGCTGAATGCTGCCTTTTATTTATATTTATTATTTCAGATATATTATTTTTTTATTCATTATAAATACATGACACGTAATGAAAAATAATAAAGTTGAGATTTCTGTTTCGATCAAGTTTATATAATAACATTTTTTTACATCGTATAATATTATATATTGTATAGAAGTATAAGTATTACAAAGACTTCTTAATGAGACTAAAAATCGCCATTTCGCAATTAATTTCAACACACACAATGAAAATTTGTGCAATTCATATGATTCCACAATATTCTGTATAATTGATATTTTGGCAGATAATAACATGTATATGTATTGTTCCCTTTTTGTGAGCTCCGCTCGCAAATATTTTGCAACAATGCAAAAATTGAACTGGATAACCCGCGTCCTGGTACAGAGACCCGACTACAAACAGGAACACGCGTTAGTTACGCAGACGGAGTACAACCTGTACATACCGTACAGATGGCTGTTTTTGCCAGCGGCTATGCATGGGCGTATACTGCACGCAGCCGCCGGCTTCTGAGCTAATTAGGCGATATCATCGATACGCGGCCAATGAGGATTGATTTTCATGTATGCGCGGGCAGATCTGTACGAGCTTAATTGGGTAGAGAATGCCACCGCATGCAGTTTATATTGATCGGAATGTTCACATCAACGATGTAATCATATTTGTCCGGGCATGCTTTGGGAACCAGCCGTCCCGTCGTGTTTGCTTAATAATTATGGATCGATTTTGGAACCGGATAATATTGACCCTCGACGCTGCCGCGTAACGCTCTATCGTGGCGTATGATGCAGTGCCACGGTGCACGCGCGCGGTCTCATGCAAACTGGAAATCACACGTTCCCACCTGCCCCTAGCGGGGAGAATTTGTCGGCACGTTCTCGTTTCACGGAGTCAGCTCCGTGTTTTTTTTTAATTTCGTTTTCAAATTGAATCATTTCGACGATTTCGTAATGAACGTTGTGCACCTCATTTTTTTTTTCCTCACTGACCGTATATACCGCTGTAAATAAAACCGAGAGAGAATATATACGAGTATATATATATGTGTGTGTGTGTGTGTGTGTGTGTGTGTGTGTGTGTGTGTTGTGTGTGAGTGTGAGTGTGCGTGTCGACGCGATAACGTCTCTATCGGTGCACTCAACCGTGAGAATCGTAAAATATAAGTTTCGTGATCGAGAGATATTCCCGTCGTTGAACACACTGGTAACAGCTACTAAAAATGCAGCCGGGTCGTCGAGTTCGGTTGCGAGGATGCGGTGGCTTTTAATTAACGACATGGAGGGAGAGACGGGGGTTGGGGGGAGACCCCCGACACAGAGCGAGAATCCAGCGTCGGTGATCACCGCGGAGATATGTAATGCTGTGTACGTCGCGATGGTGGCCTATAAACCCCCGCGGGGATTACACGTGCATACGTGCGTAAACCCGAAGCTGAATGGCCGATGGACGCCGCGCCGGCCCGTAGCTATTCCGTCCGTTGCGGCAATGTGCGAATGAACGGACAAGCCCATTTATGTGTACGCGGACTTCCGAAAGCATCGCGTGACACTGCCGAGCTCGTTCTCGTCCGTCAAATTCCGACTGAAAAATAGCGGCCCGCAATTCCATTTCGAGGTCTGATCAGCAGGTTGGTATTAGCAGAAATATTTGGTGGGAAAAGTACGCGGTAAAATAACATTTGCAGCTGTGCGAAATGTAATATAAAGTATAAAAATGCTTGCCTGAATGTAACAATATTCTCTTCTTTTATTTATAAATAGACGAACGTGTTACGGAAATTTATAGCTTTTAAGAAGGTTCATCAAACTATATTAGAGTGTGTGTCAAACTATAATCAAACTATAATCAAAGTACATCAGGATGCAATTGCATTTTGTGGTACAATGATAATGGAGTTGGAATATTAAGCAATGAGTGCGTTTAGATGTATTATCACGAATGCATGAAGCTGTTGCTAACGCTTGTATTGATCGATATATTATCTACATAATACAACTAATCTATATATATATATATAGTATAGTTTCATATCTATATATTTATTTCGCGAGTCGAGTATGTTTTCGATGTGAAACTAATGCGACTGCGAGATATTAATTCGCGTGTTGAATATAACGAATGGAATTTGCGGTATCGCGTTAGCGTATTATCGAAAAGTGGTTACTTCGACTTTTCCGACTCGTTATCTCGGTGATTAAGACCAGAAGTTATCGGTGTGGTCGCCGAGATTCGCCGCGGTCTAATTCTAGAAGCGGTGTGTTTATCCTATTATCATGCTTGGTAGCGACCAGCGTTACTAAAATAATTCCTATAAACGTGCTTACGCGCGCACGTTTGTGTATGCCGTCTGGTCGTCCTGGTGTTAAATGCCGAAAAGTGTTCCGTGCGCATGGCAGAATAGGTGTTACACGTATCCCAAGAGGTACCGGCGCATGTCGGGCTAATTGATTCCCAACGACGACGACGACGACGACGACGACGACGACGACGACGACGACGACGACGAGGGACGAGGATGCGCACGTGTCACGGGTTCATGTGCATATGCATATGGCGGGGCTCGTTTATGTATATGAAGGGCGATTTTGCGATCTACGACGTTGTGGTAAGATGTCTTTGGATAGCCGTTTGGTAAAATTCAAATGTGACGCAGGGATGTCGCGTGAATTCTTGTTTTATTTATGCGAAAACCCGGGGCGTACATCGAATTTTAATTAACGCGCGGTATATCGCGTATTCAAAGTATCGCAGTACATCGGTAACGGGCGCGGTGAACGTCGAGTTAAGAGCCGGAGGAATTAAATTTAAATCGCAGTTTTATTGTACAATTAGCACGCAGCGCGACGTATCATATTGGAGCGCGCCGATATATTGTATATCTCTCCACGTTGCTAATTAAAAGCATACGTTTTTCCATTAATACCATAAAAATTAATTTTCCAACACTTGAACAACAAAATTTCGTAGTAACAAAAATAATATATATATATATCGTTTAATAAATTTTAGCGCTGATTACGACGCAGTAATTATTAGTTTCGATTTTTATTTCTCTCTATATAATCTGAACCCTGCTGCTCAACGATTTTGTTGATAAACCTGGCCTTTATTATTCGAAACGTAAATTGTACAATTTAATGTAAATACCTCTGCATTCTCTCTCTCTCTCTCTCTCTCTCTCTCTCTCTCTCTCTCTCTCCTTCCCCTGTGGTTCTATCTTTTTGTCGTATTCAACGAGGATTAATATCGCACATCACACCTATCTCTAATTATTTCAGTGATAATTATTATTACTGATCATGTCATTATTATCTTGTTATAATTATTGTTACAACGATCACGATTGTATTAATTTTTTGCTGATATTCTCATTGAATAAAGCTTTAAATTCTTCTGCTTTACATTGATATGCATATCGCGTTTTAATATTTGGCTTTAAATAATTTTTTTCTTATAACTTTTTTCTCAATTACCCAAGAGTGTATCAAAAAAACTAAATACGCGTGTACTTCGACGTGCAACCTGCATTTTATTAGAATAGTTCGGCCTCAAGTTTTTTAATAGAAACTGAGATACAAGCTGGACCTTTCTTGTCTATTATTACGTACCGCGAAACTAAGTTTTTTACAGCGGCGCATAAGAAAAACTTATAAGAAAAATGGTTGGTACGACTAAAAATATTGCTCGAGTTCCTACACAGGTCACTCCTTATCACATCCTTAATAATAAAATTATGTTCCATTTTGAAATCCATACGCGATACTTAAATCCAAGATAAAAAAATATCATTAATTTTGTCGATTTTTAATAGTTTATATTTAATTTCTGAAATCATGACTATTTTTTTCTATATTATTTGAATACTACCAGTTCTATCGGTTCATCGAATTCTTCAGCGTCGGCAATGCTGGATTTTAAAGACAGTCAATTTTTCAATCGTTCAAAATTTATAGATAACTTAAATCTGTAAAAAAAAAAAGTAAATAAAATGCAATTCATAAAACGTAAAGTAAAAACTCGTTAAAGCTTTCACATGTAAGAATTCTTTCAGATTTTTACATAGTACAGAACAACGTAATTGCATTGAAATTCTGCACATTGAAGTTCTGCATTGAAGTTCTGCATTGAAGTTCTGCATTGAAGTTCTGCATTGAAGTTCGAAGAACAATTCAGGGGTTGCAAACAAAGGGTAAAAATTACCGATGGAAGGTGAAGACATATAATATATATTCGCAGTGTCTGCGATAGCTGCATTACTTTTTTGTAATGATAATACCGGTTATTAGGCACGATACGGTTATTTATTTCGTCGAGGAATTGCGCGTGGAATCCGATACGTCCACTCACCCTCGCCAGCCACGGCGAAATTTGCACGTTGCCCGCTTTGGCAGTTTACGTCGACAGTTTGAATCGTTTCCGCGAGCAGCTATCTTTCATTCACGGTGGGGCGATATTTGGCCTTTTCATTAAGCGACGAATGCCGCTTGATTAATGGAGTTTGGTTACCGCGCCTGTCGTTGGTTTCCATCGCCGCGAGCCGACAAACGCGTCAGTCACTCCGCGCTTTGGAGTTTGTGGAAACGAGGTAGAAACGAAGGTTTTAGCGGAAATCCCCGACGTGGATTGGTGACGGAGTTGGCGAAACGACGGGTTTTCACATGACGGAGAGAACGGTTTTACAAGGTGCACTAAGAGAACTTGGAGAGAAGGGTATGAAAGTAATAACTTCCCATTTCGACCCATCATCAGTTGATTATTACACGTTTTAATAAGATATTATATCATTTCTTTCAAATTTGAAAAAGAATGGAAAGTATATACGACGCGTGAAAAACTTGAAATTTAAATATCACAGAACACGCAATAATATACATTTTCAAAGGAAATCTTATATAAATATATATCGTACTTTGAAATCATACTTTTAAATACGGGATGTATTGTGCTAAAGATAATGTAAAATTTTATATGACTTAGTTTTGACCATCAGTTATTAAAAAACTTTTTAGAATTGCTTTCTGGCGAAATGTGGCAGTGCCAAGGAAAGAGATATTGGCTTATCTTGTATTTCACGTAAATGAAATGCATACTGGACCATGAAAAAGCGACGAACGAAATAGCGCGTTGTATAAAATTGCTTTTACTTAGAGATCACTGCACGTCAAAGGCGATTTAATGATCGGAAAAACGCCGGACGCTCGAAAAAAGGTCAAATTATGCATAAGTTTTATATCTAGATGCTTATTTCATTTTCGCATATATACATATACACACACATATATATATATATATATATATATATATATATATACATATGTATATGGTACATAAATGCGCGTGTATGCAATTAAAGATGCGCGTGCACAACTCTGACTAATGAAAAATGCTTGTGTGAAAGGAACGTAAGTGCATTGTACCAAAAAACGAAACGCGATCCTCGACTCGTGTATAAAATACCCCTATGTAAAAGATATTTCTACCGCGTGGGAATGAAGCGACGCGCAGAATAACCGTCATCGCGATTCTCGTTTCCGCATAGTTTTCGTACAAAAAGTTGACGCGAATCCAGCACGCTAGATAAATACGCGGGTCCATGAACGATTTGCAAAACGAGAACGTCAACGTCGGCGATCAACGTCGCGTAGCGAGCGCGACAGGTACGATTCTTGCGAAAGGGATCGCGCGATACGTTAAAATCCGTTTTATAGCAAAAGCGAATGTATGCATCTTCGCCAACATTATAAAATACTTTTGCGCCAGTGCGCATCAAAAACGGAATTCGCGTTTGTTTCTCCAGCAAAAAGAGAGCACATCGATGCGCGCGCACACTGCACCACGCGCGTACATATATATATATATATATATATATATATCTCCTTCAAAGGGGGCAAAGAACGTCTCTCTGTGTATGTACGATTGCATAGACAGGTGTGCGTGCGTGCGCGCACAGATATGTCAGATATGCAAATGCACACGGGCGCACACGCACGTGTATAAAACACTTTTGAGCGAGTGTGAGCATCGGTGGCTGTATGAATGTATGATCCACATGCAAGCAACCGAGAGAGACTGCCGGGACCCCTCCGGCTCCTTTTCACGAGTGCATATAATGCGATCTCATTTTATTCTCCATCCCCTCCCCTCTTCCCGGAACCTCACCGTTATCGTCCGCGTGCGTATAATGTCGGCGGAGGCGGACGGCGCTACGCAGCGAGAGGAAAGAAAAACTTCCAGCCTTTTCCGACGTTTCCTCGTTTCCCAGGTTATTCCGTCCGCGTACGCGATCTGGAAGTATCTTACCCTAGCAAGCTTCGATTCTCGTTAACTTCACGATACTGTGCGCTTTCTATCACCGAGCCAGTCGCGAGCGCGCTTTTCGCTTACACGCGTATGTAATTAAACGAGAGAACACCTTGAAACAAGGTTTGTTTAAACACTGCGATCGTAGTACATCGTGACAGCTTGAATCATTCAACGGTATTTTAAGTGCAGCAAACATTAAGCTTCTGAGAGAATTGCAGAATTAGTCCTGTCTTTTTTACATGATGATTTTTTTCATGTCTACTTTATAATAGAATTATGCTAATCATGATGAATGTTTGTAGAAAAAAAAAATACATCCCTGTAGAGATATATAATTATCTCGATTTTTTTTCCGATTTTCTTAATAAAATTGAGAATTAAAAAAATTGCAAATTAAAAAGGAAGTCGAGGCACCTTCTTTGAAAATATTTATCCTGCCGTTCAATTTCTATATCTTCTGTATATCCTAGAATATGTGCGCGATATCGATATTTTTTTCGACGTGGCATCGACTAATTCGGAGAGCACGATAACTGCTGGGAGAGATTCGAATATAACTCACTCGGGTTTATAGCGATATCCATGATTGTTTTTAGAACTATTACATCATCCGTGCGGAACGGCGATACGCTCGCGATATAACTATGTTGTCGTTGACGTATTCCGGCTGAGGGTAGAGGGATGGCGATCGTCGCGGTCGCCGCAACGATAATCGAGAGGTTAACGATCGTGTGTGCGGCGTGTGGACGGAGGTAGCATAGAGAAAACAACGTGACGCGCCGCTATTGATTGTTACGTCGTTCCGCAGCTACGGCGGCGGAGTAACGTCGTGCGTGAACGAGCGAGGCGCCGAGGGGGTGGTCGAAGGGTGAGAAAGAGAGGAAACGGATAGTCGACGAGCAAGTTAGGAGAGAGAGAGAGAGAGAGGGAGAGAGAGAGAACAATACACGAAGACGGCGAGAGAGAATGCGCGCGAGCGTATGCCGTTGCAGGCTTCGACCCTCTCGACGTAACAAATTGTTTATTGCCACATGCTCGACTCTCACACCGTACGGAATGGGGTTGCTGCTCGGCCTCGCGATGCTGCCGGTCCTATCGACACCCTACCGCCGACCTTCGCCCATCAGTACCGCGGCGTCCATTTCCCTTCCTTTCGACCGTGTCCCGCGTAGCGTGTGCATACACATGCATCGTTGTGGATGGACAAATCCGCGACCACCCTCGAAGAGAGCAGGAATGAACCGTTGTTTTTTATTACCCGCTGGATCACGCGTGGATCCAATAATGTGGAGCCACAATGCACGCGCAATGCATACTCGTAAGTGCAGAGGTTCCTTTATTCCTTTTGTTCGCTGGCATTATGTAGGCTGGATAGAACTACCGGAGAATACGTGCAATATTCTCTCTCTCTCTCTTTGCGCTTTGTGAACACTGGATTGGAAAGATATGGAGCGAAGGAGACCTTCTTTCGAGAGAGACACACTCCATTATGAGAATCATAAAAACGCAATATAGACGTTTTTCGAGGATCGAGATTCCGAAAGGATCCCGATTAAGAGTGCCATAATCGTCAACGTTCGATCGACGTCAGCATTACGAACTCGAATCTAAAAAGGGAGCACTGCTTTCGACGTGCTCGCGATTCATCCGGATAAGACGAATGCGCATTCTCTTAATCCGTAAAACTGGACTATCGCTCGTAATAACATTCTCCAAATCCAGATCCAAATGCATTGAGGCTAATCTAAGTGTTCGTAGAAGTAATTAGTGAGACGTTGAAGACCGGAGGGAATGGCTTCCGAGCTTGATCTCTAATCACTAATCACTCTGATGGCTGCCACTCGGAACTTTGTTCCGTGGACTTTAATGATCCGTGATTGTTGTTCGGTAAAAATTCAACCGCTAGCTAACTCTGATATAGAAACATCAGCGTTCTGAAAGGTTGAGCTGCGGAACCCGGCGGCGAAGCCCCAAGGATCCTCAATAGAGGAAGTTCGAACGAATGAGCGGGAGCGGTTCTTGCTTCGAGCCCAGGTTATTTCAAAGAGGAAGAACGGAGTACAAAGAGTACAGCCAGGCCGGCGGGCTGGAGAGAACAAAGAGAAGGGTCACGGACGGAAGGAGAGGAAGAAACAGAACTGAAACAACCGGGGGAGTCGGGAGAAGAGACGGGCGCAGTTCATCGGACAGTCGTTATCTTATTATCGATATCGCATCGCCACTTGCGCCTTCACTACCGCTTTTCCTCCCCCATCCTGAACAAATGTTTGCACCGCGCTGCTGTGAACAGATAGCGGCGCGAAGACTGGTCCTGCAGAGAACCGCTTCCTGTTTGCCTTGGGGTACACCACGGGTGCGCGCGCGCACAAACACACACACACAGACACACACACTCACGCACGCATACGTGACACAAGCTGATCGCGCACGATTTCACGCGGATCTCGAAAGAAGCTATCCGGGCGTCAGTTATTCTCCATTCAGAAATTTACATCCATTTACGTGCACCGAGCACTTCCTACGACAATGCAGGTTTAAGGGGGATGCGCTTTCGTAATATGACAGGTGAAACGGCGTATCATACGTCCGGCGCACTGACTTCCTCATCTTATCTAAGCGAGTTAATGGGTCTGATAAATACGTACGTTTTATCGAATTATATCCAAATATTCTTGCCAGCTTCTATATTATTTTGCAATAAACTTCTTTTTCATACAGGAAGTCAATTGTTTTTCAAAACGAAGAGATTCTGAACTATTCTTAAGGAAGTTCTTCAGCCTTTTCGCAGAATATAAGATTTTGACCGAATATTGAGGATAAGTTTGTGATTAATCCTCCGAGTGCACTGTGAGTCTTTCAAGGAACAAAATTTTAACAGACAAAGTTTCTCTCCGTATTTTGCTATGTAAGAAACAATATAATATCTGAGTTTAAAAACGTTTAGAATACAAAGTAGAGGTGTAAAACAATAAGAAAATTTTTCCCAATTTTTCACAATTGATTTATAGTAGTAAGAGAAATTTACGAAGTATAACGCCCGAAGTACGGGCATGAAAGACCCACGGTGCAGACGATGTTAGCGAAAAATAACGGTGCACACGAAGGGTTAATACGTAAGCATTAATATCTCTCTCTCTCTCTAAAGATTTTACTTTAATCGTTGTTAACTCTCTTTTTAATCTCTATTATATTTGCATGAGCTATAGAATTGAAAAATATTGTATTATATATATATATATATATATATATATATATATA
>NW_017304653.1:290680-296979 GCF_001594115.1 Trachymyrmex septentrionalis
CGCTTGCAGACTTCCGATGCAGCCTCGGTATAGGATGGATATGCACTTTCATAATCTATCGTTGATATACGTAAGGCTCGCTTAGAGTAAACTTCCTGATTAACTTTACGTGTGAACTGTTTTGTAATAATGAAGATGAATATTCATATTTTTCATCGACATACATATTCCGTGGCAAGATTTGTGGAAGTATCATATATAATATTATATCTTTCTGCGATACATTGCACTAACTTTGTGGAAATTATTCATTGAAATTCAATAGACATTATGTGCAATATGGAAATACGTTGTTTTTTTTTTATTTATTTTTATTTATTTTTTTATTTTTTTATTTTTCAATTTTCCCTAAACACATTTACACCGTATAAATGTAATGCGAACATTTACAGTGATTCGGGTTACTGGAAAGTTTATACCAATTAAATATTTGGACGCAGTCCAAATTAGAAACAGCACAAAATGGAGAAAGATATCGATTTTGATTATTTTAGTAGGGAAGATTGTGAATTGAATCAAGTTGTATCGCGTTACGGAAATTTGCACCTATTTTCACGCTGATGCTGTAGAAGCATTTTGTACATTTATAATACGCATTCATAATACGCTATCGTTTTAGCTATAAATATATTACGCGAGCTTTAAACGAACTTTCTGATTATGTTTATGACCGGGCTGTCGCCTGGTAATGAAGATAAATACACGTACACTTTATCGTCGCATGATTTGTCGACGGCTATGTGGGAAAATGCGTTCTGCGGGAAATTATCGTAGGTAATTACGTCGACAAAGGGACCCGTATAAGCGAACGCGTGGGTGTCATACTATTGTTATCAGAAAGGACCTAAGTTACCGTACATTTGAGTGAAATTACCGTACATTTGAGAAAATTGCTTCTTTCAGTATTGAAAAAAGCAAAGATACATCAAAAGGATATAAACTGTATTTGCCCCCCAAAAACCCCCCTCCCCCCCCCCGAGAAAAAGTTTACGAACTTTAGAAAAATAGAAAAAGGTAGAGGAAAGAGTTTCATTGTTCGTGGGACAAAGTAACTGTCTGCAGAAATTAATTATCCGCTGCGTGTTATTTTGTCGGGAACGTTATCCTATAACAGCTTGATCGCGTATTTCTTAATGATACTTTCACGCGTGAGATTAATTGAGACAAATATCAAGCGGAATGTCAAGCGACTGCTCCTTACGCCATAAACATGATTAGCTAACAATAAGTTTTTCGTGTCGCAGGGGATGTCGTTCCGGGACAGAACTACTAGTAGCCAGGAGTTTGCACCTACTCGCGTCCGTCGAACGCTTTCTACGATGACGTAATCCTCGGCGAACACGCACTTTCGTAATACGCTAACCACGCGTTCGTATATATTTTTCAAATGTATGCCAAAGAAACGTTCTCATTATGTACAGGCTAACGATACGAACGAGAAGGCGGACAACACGTGCAGTACCGGTTTGCGATTTATGTCCCGGGGAAGAATTAGATCCGATCAGCGTCATTTCAGAACAGTGTTGCGACCGCTCATCGTCGGGAAAATTGTATTCGCCGCGAACGAACGATACGCGATCTGCAAATTGCGTTGCACGAAAATGCAACGCGTGTGCAGTGATGGAAATTTAATGGAACAGCGTCTAACACGGCGTCTCTCTCTCTCTCTCTCTCTCCAGTTTTATTCACGGCGACGCGACTCTTTCGCACGAAAAGGTACGGTAACTCCGAAAAGTGATGATGGCAGGGCACGGGGTTTAAAGGTACGTAACGCCACGCCATTACCTGGCTCGGTTGCTTTTATATTGGTGGAACGAATCGCTTTACTGGCCGTTCCGCGAGCGCTGTGCGAGCTGCATTACGCTCCTTCGAACTTGAACGACAACTCCGAGACAGCCCCGGGAGACGAGATCAGACGGCGATAAACCGTGACGAACGAATGCGCGAGCGCTTGTCAGATTATCCGGAAGGTAGCTTGCGGATACGCGGGCAGCCTCACGGGAGATTAACTGGAGCAACGACTTTCGTCTAATCACTAACGTGGGCTGCTAATCTTGCGCGACGAATAGGCCCTCACGGATTTGGATTAACTAGTCTTTCCGTTGTGTGGACATGCACATGTGATATCGTTCCACTTTCATAAACTGTCTAGTAAAATTGATACGGCGTACATAAATTCAGCGAAACGTGAATGGTATGCAGATTTTATATGCGCGAACGAAGTGAAAGATAAAACTGTAGAAAATGTAATATTATCGTAAACGAGATATATAAACACTTCGTGTAATTGAAATATTCTCTTTCCTAAGCGTAAGTGGAATTATCTCTGATCGTTATGCTCAATGTAATTTTCTACAGGAAATTAGATATCAGAACATTTTTCGGTATAACCGGTGAAAAACGATTGCGACATGTAATTAAGAGAAAAATATATAATTGTAGTATAAATTAATGCAGTCGTATCTTATCTGTAGAAAGTATAAGCGTATGAAAATTAAGCCAAGAGTGTTTTTTCTGAGATAAATTAAAAAAAATTTGCTCATGAGCAAAGTAAAGATAGTTGGGAAAATGAATTGATTCTAGCTAGAAATCGATACTTTAATCGGCACGCCGATGATATCAAGTAGAAAATGAGAGCGTAATCTCGCGAACGTGATCGCATGCGGAACGAGTCGATTATTCATTATACGAGCACTATGAATCGTTTCGACGTGACGATGCGGCGCACGCAATGGCACTTCACGATGGCCGATCGGTTGATTATGCGATAAATATTTCCTAGGTGCGAGATTAGATTAAGTTTTGGTATGGCGCCGTGATGCGGTTCATGATGCCGGCATGAAATGCTGCAGCGAATTGCGAGTGATTGCGATTACGTGCCGACGATGACCCAGTGTCGTCACGCTTGCTGACCGACCTTATAATTGCGCCCGCACAGATGCAATCGCTAATATTATAACTGTTCCAATAGTTTTTATTCGTCAATTATGATTCTTCGAAATGTAACGATGTTGCCGAAAACAAAAAGTAACAGTAATGGTAACGCTACAAGTAATACGTTATTTTCCAATTCTGATTATTGTTACTTTTCAAATGGAAATCTTCAGCTTTATCGTCACATAATGTTGGAATCAGTTTTTACTACATGGAAAGAACGATTTTGCTAAAGTATCTCAAAATTTAAATACAGATTAAATTTCGTTAAACCAACAAAATAATTATGCAGGAAACGTAAGCACGAGTGATGAGTAATGCTGTAAAAAAGATATTAATAGCAACTAGTTTGAATTCATATGATTATTTTGATGGTCCAACAAAATTATTTTTAAATTTGTATTTGATATTCTAGTGTAAAACTGTCTTTTCATGTAGTAGAGTGATTTTATAATAAAATGCCATCAAAAAATAAAAAGTAATTATGATATAAATCGTAAATAAATAAATGTAATAACAATTTTTTTACGCACACATGAAACAAATATTTAATGTGTGTGTGTGTGTGTGTGTGTGTGTTTTATAATGCCTAAATATTATATTAAATTGAATATAAAGCAATATTTGAACAGGAAATAATTTTAACATCAAAATGATGTTATTGATTTTCCAACTTTAACCTTTTAATTTAATTCCATATTTTTTTGTATAGCTTTTATAAAATCTAATCGTAATAATGTATATTATGGAAAATGCTACGTTAATCTGCTCGGAGTAACTCTCTTCTCTCTCTCTCTCTCTCTCTCTCTTGAGAGACAAAGTATCGAGCCATCGAAAATTCGGTCACCTTTTATCGCAGAGACTCAACTTATTCCGCTTGAATTCTTAATCAAAGATCGGTGCACCTCGGTAACAGCCACCTCAATCCCGCGGTTTGCTGAACATCCACTCGAGTGGGTCGGTCGGCTTCTCTTCAACCGAAAAGACTTACCGCAGAATTTTCCGAATTTTCGTTCAGTCAGCTTTTGTGAGCCGATGACGATAAAGTAATTTCGTATATTATATTACCATCCCGATATTTTATAAAATTACATATAAAAAAATTCCCATCTCTTTTCAATACAATACCATAGAAACGAAGTAGATATCGCAGAACGAAATGAAGGTTTCCCGTTGGAAACGTCCTAATGTTTACATTTCATTTCGTAATTAAAAACGTAGCAATTAATTTTAATCAAGCGGCGCGCGCAAGATGAAAAACGTTGCGCCAGCGAGTTGATTTTTAATCGCTAGCTACTTTTTTGTACTTTCATTGTGGTTGCACCCGTATTTACCGTATCCAACCGAAAATGAACCGTTGTCAAGGGAGTGTCATTTGTACCGGAAAAATATATAGTTCGACTATACACATTAGAGGCGCACGCGAACGTGCGCGCTCACTCGTTAATTTCATTGCTCTGTTTATTTCCCGTGAATGAAATTAAAATAGCTTCTCGGACACGAGGGTCCCTGACGGATGGGATGAGCGGTAGTTCGCGAAATGGGGATGGGTAAGGGTTAGCCCAGAAGGTAGAAGGACCTTACTGCGCGACTCCACCTTTTTAATTAAAGTTTGAAACTGAAGTAGAAAGCGCATACGAGAGAGAGAGAGAGAGAGAGAGAGAGAGAGAGAAAGAGAGAGCACCGGTACTCTCGAGGCGAGTGAAGCGCGACGCATAAAATAGTCAAGTGTAGCTTTCCCAGTAGTGAGGACTGTCATCTCGCTTGTTTAACATTCTGTCCATTATAAAATGAGTGGACTGGTCCAGTCAACCGAATATCTCTCTGTCGAGATGTAATTTCTGGAAACATGCAATTTACCGGTAGATCGTCATGTTTAGTTGATGTAATCTCTGACGGTGGGAGCAAAATGATCGAGAAAATTTCTCGTCACAGCCTCCTGAATTACTTCAACATACGTCGCGTCGCTGAATGAAATAAATTGAAACGGTAGCTTTAGAGGTGGTATTATCTTTTTGCTATCGCTTCATTGAAAGCGGATCACGTAGACCGACATAAACATGCGCGCGACTAGTGCAATCTGCACCGGTGTCTCGTATCTAATTCGCTTTCTTAAGCTTTATAGCGCTATTCTATTGTCTACGGGTGCCATTAATTTCGCTAATGGTTAATCGATAGACAGGCGAGTTGTGGGTACTATCCTACGGTCGCAGTTCACGTGTAATTGTACGGATTCGAGCGATCTGCAGGAAGCAAGAAGTACAATAAAGCTACAATAAAGGTACTCGGCCGGAGAGTGCTCTATAGTTGTAGGAACGGCAGTCGGTAGTTAGACACCTGTTCGCGGCACGGACTATACATACGTACGGATACAGGCGTACAGAGATGTACGAGAGCGTGGGCGCGTGTGCGATGGGAAATGCGAGAAAAAGGCATGGCCGACGAGAGAGACAAGACACGAGAACAACGATCGGGAAGAGGAATTATAACCGGCGAGAACGGAAGGTGCTATTTATTATCAGTCTCGTGGGGCACAATGGCTCGCGACTGCTGATTGATGTTCTCGCCTTTAGTCACTGTCCAACGTGTGCTATATTTACAACAATCCGCTTAACCCTGTACATCATCGAAGAAAAGTACCCGCCGAATCACGCCGAGGGGAGAAGCGAGCGCAGCAGTAACACGTTTCATCCTTTCGCGAGATTTAATTATTCCCCATCATGCTGATTTGCACTATAAACTTTGGTAATTAAAGTGATAGAATTATTCAACGGCGGTGTAGCCGCGCCCGATATGACTACGGGAGCAAGCACTACGTGCTATTTACACAATTTCGAAATATACGCCCGGTGTTCTGCGTACAATTCGCCGTTTGTTCACAAAGAGAACCCGTTTTGACGGAACGCGCTACGTGCAGGTAAACGATTGCCGAGTTAATTATTTACACAGTGAATTTATCACGAAAATGTTATGACCGATTAATTACATGGAGTTAAAATTCAGAGAAATACACGACTGCTTGTTATCGAGTTCCGATACGGCACAATAAATCGGAATAAGGTCTAGAATATCGCGGATCGATCGAGCGTCAGTAAGTAATAATCAGCTGGACGAGTCGTCGTCCAACGTAGTAGAGCCCGTTCTACCTAGAATGTGACGTGTGCCACGCACAGGAGCTTACGTGACGAGAATTAGTTATCGCGTGGAAGCAACCAGTGGCGTAGATCCCCATGCGGTTATATGTCGTAGACCTCCGATAAACGTTTATAAAGTAACCCTAAAAAAGAAAAAAATAAATAAAATGAAATCTTTAAGGGTCGAACTTGTGACTACGCGAACGGTCGTGTCTGCGGAATTTTATACTT
>NW_017304653.1:297079-311579 GCF_001594115.1 Trachymyrmex septentrionalis
CATAAAGTAATCCTAAAAAAGATAAAAAATAAATAAAAAATAAAACCTTTAAGGATCGAACTTGTGACTACGCGAACGGTCGTGTCTGCGGAATTTTATACTTGAATCGTTTTGTAAATCTCTGTCGGGAATGAATGGCGCGAGAACGGAATCTAGAATGTGTCGAGATGAATCGTGCGGTGGAGTCGTTGGCGTACAGAGAAAGCGTGTGTCACGCGTTTATGCATAATGCACGATGAAATCGCAGAGATAACGCAGAGGGATGGGCTTTCCGCATCGTCACTATCGTGATCATTTAACTCTCCGAGCTGGGCTCGATAACGTAAGCGCGCGCTTTATCTCAGTCCTATCTCGCGAGGCCGCATTATTAATTACGTGCCTGCGGAGTTGCTCAATTGCCGAGAAATTGTCGGCACAAAGCGCCGGCTCGGAAAGCACCGACGACCGCGGCGAACCGTCGACGAAAGAGACGCGTGACGCGATTACTGCACCAGCAGACATCGCTGAGAGCTACCGCTGTCGTTGAAAGGGCAACACGCTCTGCGCGATTGACCGAGCTCTGAGCGTGGAATAATGGAACGCAAACTGCATCGTGTTTACAATAGCCGGTGATCGTTCAGGATCACGCGAACGCACGCTTCGATCTGTCACGGTGACAGCTGAGTTTCTTTGACATTTACGAGTCTGTATTTTTCTCGTACTATCGGGTGTATGATGCGCGCAAATATTGCCCTTTAAACATATCTGATTTATTTGCCCTTTAACAAATTTTATGTATTCATTTGTGCAGAAATTAAATTAATCGTTTAGCTTTGCTAATCGTATGTATTATTCTCAGAATGTGACGATTCGTCAATGTTGCTCCGGAAAATTGGAACGTTCTCCTAAATGACAGAGGGATGAAATAATAGCTACCCTTTTCGTATGACGTGACTTTTTTTTATGAAATAATTTTTATTAAATTCTGAATCTTCTCATCTCTCTCTTGTCTCGCGTTGTCGTTAATAAATATATTATTAATAAATATATTAGTTCGAAAAAGGTAGATGTAGAAATGTAATCGTGTGTCGTATATCTATAGCAAAAAACGCAACGAACTCTCTTCTTTTCTTAATTTTAGCTCTTTCTTTCTTCTTAATTTTTTTAGAAAATGCTGACATATCTTTTTCGTATTATTAAACTAATTAGAGCAAAGCCAAATGGCTAGTCATATTAGTCAATATATTATTACACAATCAATACAGTTTTATAATTATATCATCATATTACAATTTGCAAGGTTTTATATGTACTTGTATGTACAAGGATGGAGCATGTTTTTGAATCATATGGCAATCTATTCCTTTTTACGACAAGCCACCGCGGTATTCTCTGCTCAGTCACAAAGCATATTTAGTATAAAATTTAAATGCTTAAGTAATTAACTAATTGATCAGTTAAAAAAATTAGACTTTTATTAGACGTAATAATGTATGTTAAGATTAAATGGAGAACAGTGTAGCATCGACGTTACGTGCAGAAATGAATAGTAGTTTGAAGTGGAAAAAAATCACTTTCATTCATAAACGATTGAAAAAGGAGCACTCACGTTTAGTGACAGTAGCGTATGTCGCAAGTCCTGTTTCGTGCCGCAATGCTCACCGGGGTGACCTTTCCTTCTCCTGCCACCTTCGCACTGTCACCCCACGATCGCCGTCCGATTATCGTGATCCACAATGTGCCGTCATTTCACCGAGCACACCACACTCTTTGTTTTTTTATGACGCGCTTCGGCGAGGAAAAAGAAAAGGCCGGAACGCGCGGGCCGGGCCGTCAGTGCGGCGGGCACTCTCACGCGGCGCGTGCTTTTCGCGCGTCGCGACGTTCGAGCCCGGGTACGACCGAACGACCGACGAGAGCAATGCGTACCCCTCGCGACCCCGTGACGGACTGAGGATCTCGTCGACGGTGCAGCGCCGCCGTGACCCGTGGCGACACCGCGAACTAAATCCGCGCCCGCACATACGCGCCGCCGAGTATCACCGCGGCGCGGTGGCGGTCCGTTTCGCGATCTGGGTCCTCTCGCTCGACTCTCGGTGCAATTTTAACCCTTCGGGTACGCCGACTTCGGTGCTCGTTGGTGCCTGGGTGCTTGCCATCCCCCTCTTGAATTTCGGATCCATATGAATAGCAGAAATAAATAAATAAATATACGAGATACATTTTTATTTATTATGTTGTACACTATCGTCATCTTTTCGTTTTTAGCGTGCTTCGTGCGTGAAGTTTATATGTTTTTCATTTAAAAAGGAAAGATTCGATATTTGGACAAAACAAACGAGCTGAAATGCGGCATTTTTTTCAGCTGCAACGTGGAACGTAAAGTAATCGAGTTTTTGCAACCGTCGAACCGACGTAGTTTTTGCATTGTTTCTGCTCTCTGTTACCGAGACCGTAAATATACTACCCAGCAGAGTGAATATGAATACGACTTCATTATCGTAGTTATGTGTACACTTTGCAAAATGAATAAAATGTTTCAGCAGCGGAGCGATATTACGAGACAGACTCTGCTGGTAATTAATATCTAAAATTTACATGCACTATAAATAAACGATGCAGTAGTATGCCCATACGAAGTATGGCTAGCCAAAGTTATTGAGGAGTAAAAAAAAATGCAATTACTAATTATACAATTTTAATTCGCATATAAAATGAACTTTTTATTTTCTATACTGTACTGTAATATTAACGATAATATTTGTGTTGCGGGAAAAGTTGGGGAAAGATATAATAGCAAAATGGTATTCTTCAACTAAATTTAATTGAACAGAACTTTATAATCTAAACGTTCTAGTTAAGAAGTTATTTCGAGGTAAGCATTATAAAAAGTAGCAGGGAGAAGCTGGGTGGCGTCGCGAATTAATTTTTTCCTTGAGGAACAATCGCCTTTAAATTACTCAAGACATCGCCATCTGTGATGGAGGAGGGGGGAGGGGGAAAAGTATGCGGGGAAACCAGAGAGACATTTTTGCATAATACATATGTCGTAGACGTTGATGGGCTTAAACTTGGCTATTTTCCATCGTGCTTCCTAATGTTTTCAGCGTCTCGCCGCAAGACATTGGCGATGCGGTTTCGCATTGCTCTTTCCCACAGGGTTTTACGGGGCCACGGGGTAGAGCGAGGAGGTGGTTCGTCCGACGTGGTTCGTCTCGTTCGACGAGCGGCAAACGTCGACGCGGGAATCCGAGTGGGATGGAGGACGACGCCCGGCGCCGTTCGTGTAAGTGGCACCGTCGCGTCGAATTCCGAAATATATCGTTGCGGTAGGTCGCGTGGGGGAGATACTCGTCGGTGGTGCTCGAAGAACGAAAGACGCAATTATCGGTTAGCGTGCTGCTCGGTTCGGTTGCTTACGCCATTTACGCCGTATTGCTTGTACATTACCGCTTTTCTTCGGGACTCGGGGCTCTATTTACCTGACGTTAAACTTGCACCCTCCTCCACGGTTCTGTACTAATGAGAAAGGGAAATTTTCCCAAGATAAAAGAGAGAAAAGCAGAAATATATTTTCTTAACGTATCGTTTCTATTTAAGAGATACGAAACTTATTCTTTCGCCTCGCTTTTGGAGAAACTGCGAGTTTTAAAATACTAGTAAAATTTCGATTATAACAGATGGATCTCTTTCCTCCGAGAGTAGAGCGGGTGATTAGATAACTTTTGCCGCGGACGAGAACTTTGAAATATCGTGTAATAAAAATGAAGACGTCTCGTTACCGAAAATTTGTAATTCGCTAAATCGTCGAAGGCAATTTGCATATCGATATATTTATTAAGTTTCTCTTTTATCGCGTTTTTTATCTGTTCCTCGAAACGACCTAGATTTTCGGGGTCATCTCCAGCGGTTTTCCTCGGCTTTTTCAACCTACAAATCTCTTCGGTACTCGCGGATGTGGACACATGGTGTAATTTAGCTCTCCGATTTGGGTCGACATCCATTCGGCCGAGGTACTAAACGCTGGCCGGAAACATCGGCGAGCATTGTGGCGACACGATCGTGAACAATATCGCGTGTCCATGAATCAAGCATACCCTCCACTCGAGATGTCGATCCGCTTTGCCCTACGTACGATAATGTCAGCCGATAGCGCGGAATCGGTCGGCCGAATCAATCGGCAGATACATCTCGCGATCCGCAAGGGTCCATCTAGAATAGGCATAGTTCGCAGTTCAGGTCGCGGGTGAGCGGAGAGGGCGGCTTGTTTCATTCCGAGATGTCCACGTGTATATACGGAGGGAGAGAGGGCCTCGTCGCTCGCGATTCGCGTTTCGCGTCCGTAACCTGAACTATGTAATGTATTTGGGGGGGAGGAGCGGGGGAGGGAGCTATTGCTTTCGGCCGGAGTTACGAGAGGAGCGCGACCCTCCGGAACGGAACGATCTCGTACGAGGCCAAATACGAGGCACTTAAGCGACGACCTGACCTCCGTAGCTGGCGTCCCCGACTCCGTTTGTTGTCTCGGCGAGCCATCGCCTTTGACAATTCTCCCAACTTGTTCCGAGAAGCTCCACCGGAGCATTGCTTACTCGCGACCGTTTCGAGACTTGTGTTGTTACGCAAGTAGTGGCGGTCCGCTTTACGATACTCGTATATCAATGAGTCGCGACGAACGTCGAATTCTCCGTTAGCCGCCCGATGATGGTCCGCGATGATCCACAATAGATACTATGTATTCGCGCCTAAATAACGTTAGAAGCACTCGTTCCATTTTCGGCGAGTCGAAAGAATCGGATATCCAGCGTAGCGCGGTGGAATCCTTCGCGGCTAAAGGGGGGCTTTTTCCGACGAGTAATTCCTTTGTGATTAGTGGCTCGGGGCATCGGCTTACTCGGCCACGAGCAAAAGAAAACGTGGGATTGTTTCCTCGAGCTGCACCCCGTTGTTACCGCACCCCCCCGCTCTCCTAAAGCAAGCTTAGATTTAGTGGCACGTGGAAATAAACGCTTTCGCCGCGGTGAACAACAAGAATCGTTCGTTACGTTAATGACAGGTTTCTTCGGGCGAATGGGAAACTCGGAGCTCTCTCTCTCTCTCTCTCTCTCTCTCTCTCTCTCTCTCGCTCTCTCTCGACAGCGGACAAAAACTCGCGGCCCTTTTCATCGAAATGAAATATCTTCGTGTGCCGCGTCGGCCGAATACCGATGCAATTAATCGCGTTGATGCAGATTAATCCCCTGTAATTTGGTAAACATCGTGGAAGCGACGCAGACTTTCTTCGACCCGCCATTAGCCCGGCGGATAACGCGAAATCGTCCCCTGCCTCTTTCTCCCTCATCAGAAACAATGTTTCTGTATAGCGAGAGCGACCATAAATCTCGACCGCGTCTTTCGTTCGCGGAAGTTTTCGCGTCTTATATTTGTCGGGTTTCGAAGGCCTGGCGGCGCGGGCCGCTCGATATTTTGTTATGCCATTAATAACCACTGTCTCGCTCCTCGGTAACAGGCTTTCTCAATTAATCTACGTTACGAGTGTGCCGAATGGCGAGGGGGAATGTAAAAGCTCGAAAATTAATATTAATGCACGGAGCAGAGAAATCCATGCCCGTTCCGTAGAACGAGTAAAATCGATATTTTACATGGCGATGTCAATAGCTAATGAAAACGTCGAATAATCCGATACCAATGTAGATATTCCTCGTATTGTTTCGCACCGCGGCAAACCTTTGTGCCGCGTCCAATGAAATTGTTTCACCGACAATTTGCGTTATGCCAGTAAATTGCTTCTACGGATGGTTATGCAACGAAAATTGTCGAAAAGTGAACTCGTTTGTCGCCTCGTTTAAATTCGTCCGCGTCGTGCGATCGTAGTTCGATTCTTCGATTAATCCGTCGTGTGTGTTGGAAACGTTTCTTTTTGCGCGATTTGTTTCTGACACGGCGCGTACAAACAACGAAATTGTTGACTCACAAAACTAAAAGCGACATATATGAGACGGCAGAAAATCGTCACGGCGTCGATGCTGTGCGTTGATGGGAAAACGAGAAAATATCTTTTTCTTCCCCGAGAATCGAGTTATACGAGTATCACGGTAGGTTTTTCACTCGCACGAGAGAGAAAAGTTACATCGCAAATTTTAATGTGGTGTCCGCTCGAATGAATGACTTCGTATAAAAACTGCCGGCCGCAGAAGGCCCGGGTAAAACGGATCGCTTTTTTACGTGTCACTGCTTTACCTTGGATTCACGACTCGCTTTAGCGAAGCGTGCACATTACTTGCACCTTGTACAGGGTGCGGGGTTCGGTGTACGTGAACGAAAACGAATTGTTACCACAGTAAGCGATCTTCAGCGATCGTCGGATAACTCATAAATCACAATTCATTTATTATGATTCTTACACTCGCTTCAATTTCCAAACAATAGACCGTTTCCAAAATTGTAATTCGTAAAGCATTTCATATTCATATCCATCCTCTCATAATTCGGGTTATTTAACGCTTTGCTGCGCGGTGGAATATTATTGAGGCTTCGTTTGATTTACATAGATTGCATATGGCAGTAGTATTAATTAATGCAATGATTAAAAGACCGCTATGAAATAATTCAGATAATATTAATTGCGGCACATGTTATTAAAATATTCACGTCGCTCTGATGAGTTTCGCAATCGCGCCGATAACGCTTTTGTACGAATATCGTTTTTATATCGTTGTACATTCTTAATGTCCGACTGTATAAAACGCGACGTTTAATTCCGATGATCACCGCGCAAATCCTGTACCCACCTGGATAACTTGATCGACTGTTATTCCGCATTAAACGCATCTTTGTCAACCGAATTGTGTTCGCGAACGACCGCTGGGCTTCGTACATTCGATGAGCCACGATATTTCCATATTAACGCGCATCACTGTCAGTTATCGGCTGAAATTAGTCGAATAATTTGTTCACCGACGCGGAACGGTGCGGATAGCACCAGGGGAGAGACACAGGGGATGTAAAGCGGGATGGGAGCAACAAAACGAAAGGACGAAAGAGCGAGAGACTGGTAGAGATCCGTGGTTGTTGTTGGAATTTCATAAAGGCCCATTGAGTTGCAATCGGTACCAACTGTGGACACAAACGACCTCGTAGGTCCTAATTTTTTTCCCCGTGTAATGGACATCGCGTGCTCGTTTCACGTTTACTCCATTTAAACTTTCTCGACTCTATTTCACTGCCACTCGATTTTTGCACCGTTCGCTTTCCAAGCGATATTTTTCTAGATACTATTTTTGACGAAAATACTTGCACTCATAATACGCCTGACGTACGTGTGGTATTAACGCTATATTGATGTTTACGTAAACATTATGGATTTATTAATTTTATTTTATGTCCTTGGCCGATAATAACGGATATTTTTGCACATATTTGCGACAAGTGATAGCGTATAACAATATATAAGCGCAAAATATCTCGTAGTTGGCTGGTGCCGGGTGAGTGAGTCGCGGTGAGGGTTGACCTGGCAGTCGGATCGATCCGTAC
This sequence comes from Trachymyrmex septentrionalis, assembly GCF_001594115.1. Lineage (NCBI taxonomy): Eukaryota > Metazoa > Arthropoda > Insecta > Hymenoptera > Formicidae > Trachymyrmex > Trachymyrmex septentrionalis. The sequence goes on from NW_017304653.1 coordinate 304,592, forward strand.
TCTCCACGTAGGAACTACTAGCTTCCTCTTTCGCGTTTCTGCCCCTGCGTCGCGTCTGCTTGCGCTCGTGCCAGCCGCAAAGTTCCCTGATGTTTTGTATCCGCGTTCCGGGGAGCTCGCCAAGGCCTCTTTGCCCCAGATACCATCGTCGCCAAATATTTCCAATTGACCCAGTCGAGTCTCGAGTAAAGGCACAAAGGTGCATCGAGCCCGAGCTTCCATGTTCACGAACGCAACGTGTTCAAGGATATCGAGACGTGGTGGCGGTTTGCCGGAAGGCTTGTCCCATTAAAGGGGCTTTTGCGGGAAAGTGCTTTTGTCTCGCGTTGTTATCGTGAAAAAATAATTGATTGGCATTCCGTCACTATGTCTATACCGTAGAGCACACGCGTCTCCACCGCGCTCCTCCGCACCTGTTTGCGCTGGTTTCGGCCTACAGGAATACGTCGGCGTTGTATCCGCACTTGGGAGCGTTCCATCTATCCGCGGCGACCTGCTCCAGATATTCCGACCGAACATTCCAATTAGCTTGGTCATGCGCCCTCGGACCACATAAAAGGCTCCGAATTCCGCGTGCGGATTTGGAGGTTCTGGGTCAGGCAAACCGTGGAGCGACAAGCTCGTCTATTGTTCGCGTTCGCTCGCTTGGTTTGCCCGTTACGGGAAGGAAAATCAAGAGGTTAGCGTTATCGTACAATTGGAGTTCAGCGAATCGAATTCTGCAGTAGGATAGCGTCGGAGATTCCGCTGAAGCTTGTCATAAGACTACGTACAGACTGAATCACGCGGTGAGTCATTCTTATGTTAATTCAACGAACGAATTTGGTACTCGTTACATTACGAATGTGCACGAATGGATCGAAGGCAGCTGCCTAGGGTGGTTATTTTATTATTGTATGTACAGTATTACCACTACGGTCGATACTGTCATCTCGATGGCGCCAACTTGATAATTAACTATTACTAACTTGGCTCATTTCATGATTTTTTAATGAAGCTTAAGAGAACATTATCAGAAGCTTATTATGGCAATTTTTTTGCACTGGTCATTCTTTACCTATTTAAAGACGAATATTTGATCGCGCCGATCATAAAACACTTCTTCATACTCCTTTGCAGGTACTCACGTATTCCTACGATCCTTATATTTCATTTGGCGCGGCAGCAATTCTCTTAAGTACCGGAACTACTTTAGGATCCGAACTTCTCTCGGCTTCTGAATTGCTTAATGTCTGGAAGCAGGGATTTGACCTATATTCACGCTCTTCCATTAAATATAGGCTATCCCCCGTCGTCTAAGACTGTTCTCAAATGCGCGATATCGGCATCCTAGGCTCCGATGTCTATAACGTGTCTATTATGGCTCACTTTACGCGGTCAACGTGCCTCAGCGGTGGGATTCCGCGTAACCGGTATCGACAGGTTATTTCTACGGAAGGGGTAGCCCCCCCCTCTCTCTCTCTCTCTCTCTCTCCTTTTCTCTTTCTCTCCCGTCGATGAAGGGGTTTAGACCCGCATTACTGCCTTAGAACTATGATTACTGTATCCGGCACGGCTATAGCGTCCGACGTAATGGCAGGCAATAGATGAACCCGCCTCATTACTCAACGGGTATCAATTGGATGTCGATATATAGAACAGATGTGGCTCGTTAAGTTCTATCGTTGCTTCCGCATACCGTTTTTCTCCGTGATTTCCGATGCGTCGCTGATGATCTTGTTATCGACGATGAACCGCGAACGTATTCTTTCTATTACGCAAATTTTGCATTTCCCGTAATTAAAGCACATCGATCGATGCCGACGTACGATTGATGCGTGACGATTGATCACCTTTGTCTCTCTCTCTCTCTCTCTCTCTCTCTCTCTCTCTCTCCCTGAGCCTCTCGTAAAGGAATGAAATAGGGGGAAGAACGTACGTCGTGAAGAGAGGGAAAGGGGAAGCTGCTCTGGTGCATAGGCGCGAGATAGGCGAGGAAGTCTCGCCTGGACTTTAGTAGGCAATATATCGAAAGGTTTTCCCATCGGGATCACGGTGACAGAGGCGAAATGCGGGGAACGATCCCGAACGTTCGTTGGTTGCCGTGTCGAGGTGTCGGAAAGGGACGCGCGCTGCTGTTTCGCGCCCGGCGCATCCTTTAAAGCCCGCTGTATCCCGCCAGCACGAGACGGCGACAGCACGAGAGACGGGCAGGAGGCTGCCTGTTTGGTTGTATGGCACGCTAAGATGCCGCGTGAAACGACGAGGTGTTTCTCGTTGTTGCGGGTGTACAAACACAGGGTGGGGAGGGGGGGGGCGGGGTTGAATACAACGAAGGGTCGGAACATTACGTTCGCTGCTGCCCGTCCCGCCGCTGCCACCTCCGTTGGCTCCACGGTTCCATCCCCCCCCCCCGTCGACCCCGTCTCCGTAACTGCCGCTGCTACCCCCTCCGGGAGGCGGGAAACCTGTGTGGCGTAAGCGCTGTTTATGGAGACCGCAGGCGGCATCTCCCGTCGAGCTTAGCGTTACCACTGCGCTCAGCCAGCCTCGGTTACGAGCGAAGGGATTTTCTGCCGGATGAGGATGCCATCCCCGACAGCCGCGCGACTTTCTCCCTTGCATCCCCCCCCCCTTCCTCCCTTTTGCGCCCGGATTTCAGTTTAATGTATAAAAATAAGCTCGTTCGGCGCATTCCATTCCACGCGGGGCGTCGCGTGCGGCGAAGTATTCGTGCGAGGCATTATAGACGTTAAAACTGCGCTTTTTTTTTGGGGTCGCGGGTCTTGTTTATTCCACGGCCAGTTAAATCGGGGATGTGTGTGATACAGATTACAGAACGGTTTAAATGCACGTGCACCAAGTGACGGGCAATTCTTGCAAAGCTTTTTGAATCGCTTCTGAATTGCGTATCACACGTAAATCGTAATCGTGCCTAAACATGACTGTGACAGTGACGCGAGTTGTCAGCTTTTATCCAACGATTTAATGCCGACCTCATGAGGAATCCGGCGAAATAGCCGTTATGCAAATTTTTACTACGCTTCTTTTGCTCCTGGTTCTCTCCGTGTGGCTGGTTCAATGCATAAAAGTAAAACGCGTGCACCGTACTATTGCACAAGTAGTCGCGTGTAAGGGACAACAGGTATCACAAGCCCGAACCGCACACAAGTACATTTGAATACGTTGCAACAACGTGAACGTAAGCTGGACAGTTTGCCGCGAAACGTCTCCATCGTACGCGGATTCCGGGCTGCGTTCGGAAAAGTACACGAAGCGTTATGGATATTTATGTAAACCGAGGGACGGAATATTGTTTTCTTTCGTAGACGGAAATCGCGCAGCCGTCGGTCGTGAAATAAAAAAATTTCCCGACCACGTTTCGCGAAGCTCACACGGCGTTATAACCCCTGACATTTACGTGCAGGCACGCCCGCGACAGTCGTGCGTGCGTGCGTGCGTGCGTGCGTGCGGTCGCGTTACATTACTCGCATACATGCCCCTTACTCGCCGATTTAATACCACAATCTCGAAAAATCCGGCGAGACAGCAAAAAGCTGGAAGGCGGAAGACCGGGAATGGGGAAGCGAGGAGAAAAATGTTAGGGCGGTAGGTCACCGCGAAACAGCGTGACGAGGAGGAGGTGGAGACGGTGGATTAAAACATTTTTTACCTTCCTTCCTTCCTTCCTTCCTTCCCCTTCTCGCTAGGCTGACCGGCTACTTAAGAGGCATTGCTTCGTAAACCACCACGCGAGACAACTTCCGGCCTCTGGATTCTCTATCTCAGCTGTTCTCTTCGTTTCCCTCGCTTTCTTTCTCTACTGTTGCTCATCCTCGACTAGGCTGTTCGCCTCCGGAGAGATTATTTTCTTCCCGATGGACGGGCGAAACGCGTAAGGTGAGCGAGATTGGACAGACGTCGGCTTTCGCGAAATGCGGATTTAATAGAAAGGGATTAAAAAACGAAGAAACATATATATATGTTTCTTCTATATATATATATAGAGCAGCTGTAAACGGAACAATAGTGTACCGCGTATGCTTACCGCGACTTAGGAAGGAATGATTCGAGAAACGATGAAATGTATTTCATCTGCACGACTCTCTTTAGCCACGGGGAAACCATCCCTAATATCTTATCTCGAACTGAGAGAAGAGACATTTCTTGCCAACTATTTCCCCGTTCTCTCTGTCGCGTGCTCGTCTACCGAGACGGAGTTATAAGTTCATCTGTACGTTTGCACGTCTCGCTACGATCATTGCCATCGGCTTTGCTCCAATTAGTGTTGCCAGTCCGACTTAATACTTTTCGCGTTGCCGAAGCCGCCGAACGGTTCTTAACCTTCCCCTTAAGCCACAGGGGCGGAGTTCAAAACCTGAACCAGAGGTTTTCAAGCGCGGTGACCCACCGAGGCGGATTAAAAGCTGCTTCCCGGAGCTTCCCGTCTCCCTCCTCTCTTCCTCCTACCCGTTCCCGCGGGACCCTCTCCCCCTTATTCCCGCTACTTTTTTGTTCCAACTGGATATCTAACTGTAGGTAAGAGGCTTTCGCCTTTGAAGTCCCCTCACTTTTGCAACTTGTATTTCTTTCATTAACGTACTTCGTTCCCGAGTATTTTTGCGGTGCGGCAGGGCAAAGCCGGTGAAAATAACTCCTCTTCGTTCCTCTCTTCAATCCTCTCGCGCTATCCTTCTGCGTCATACCACGGGCAGCATCGTAAAAAAATCTTCAAACCGCATTTCCTGGGCCACCTCGTCGGGTCCCCATCCCGAAGCCCGTTCTCCTTTATCATTAATTTTATCTGGAAGTCCGAGCTGCCGTTAATTCCCTTCCTTTTTAATGCGGCGCCCGGACAAAATCCTTCGTGTTTTACAACCCATTTGGCGCCACGCTGATATATATGTATATATATATATATATATAAAGAGGGGCGAGGATATTAGTATATTTCGGCTTCTCTGTACGATGGTACCCACCAAGGATAGAATTGCCGGTAGCTTCAACGAGGAGTGGCGGCGGCGAGGACTGTGGGCTCAGGTGTTTCCACCGTGGCGTAGCTCGGTATAGGGGGGTAAAGTGGTCGATATGACTGAAACTACCCCTCCCCCGCAAATCCCGCTGATCTCCCTCTGTCGGACTAACAGCATCTCCTTTTCACCTGCGTCATTCTCTCTCTTTTTCTCTTCCGTCCTCGTATCAGGACTCACCCTCTACAACCGCCCTTCTTCATGCACCTCTGGATCGCGCGATAGTGGTGGCATTCGCGGAATTTTGCTTTTATAATATTTAATCACGTTGAATATTGGAGAGCTCCCTCGAAGTGTGCGCCTTGCTGTAAATTATTCGACACACAGGGTTCTCAATTTAGAGTTGCTATTGAAATGCCACAGTTTCGTGCCTTTTTTTTCACGAATTTTGCACGACACATACGAAATAGATTTAGGAACTGCCTCTCTCTCTCTCTCTCTCTCTCTTTTTCTAAAATAACACAAGTACAAAAGAATCAAAATTTTAGATCAAAGTGTCTTTTAAAATGATATTTACTGCTTTCAAAAAATATATTTTTTTATATTTGTATGTTATTTTTATATTTTATATGTTATAAATCTCATAAAAATCCATAACTTTCATCATGGCCTTTTACGATGTTATTAATTTTGTCACGTAATGTCTGTTTTAATGTAAAAGCAATTTTAACAAAATGGCACTTAATGCTTTTTACTCTTTTTCAATCCTTTTAGGCAACCGAGTTCTTAATTATTAATTATAATACGCTTATAATGAAACTAGAGTTTACACAAAAGCAATGAAATTATTTCTTTTTAAAAATCTCGATATACAATAGTATACCGCGTACAACAGTCAGAAACATTTCGCGTTACGTTTGATTACAATTTGTTAACATTTTACAATGAATTTGAATTAAACAAACGATGCATTGGGATTCAACGAACATAACAGCGGCCAAATTATAAAATTTAATCTCCAGTTAATATGCCAAGTTTGAAGGTAATAGGCCACAGATTCAATTTTACCTGCTGAACCATACCGAATTCTTCCGATTCTATTGGGAGCACGGTCGTTTTTTCGACGACCGACCATTCGGAAAAAAAGCCGAAATACATGGCTGCGCTGTCATGGGAAATTGAAACATGCTGACTAGCAAACCAATTTCGTCCTAATTAAAGGAGTTTTTTCTTGCTCCCGTGAGATTTGCCTATTTCGAATACACGAATATTTCCGTGGAAAAGTGCAGCGTTTGAAAACGAAGCTGTTCTACTGCACGTGCTTTTTCATATGACAATATAGAAATTTCAATATATGCGCACGCGGTAGCTGCTAAGAGAGCTTCAATGAACTCTGGCGTACTAGTTATGCAGTGGAATATCAGAACTCTTTAACCGTACTACATCTAAAGGCTTTGTTAAATTTGTTCAAGTTTTTATTTGCGATTAAAACGTTTACCTTTTTCTCCGTCTCGCTGCACCGAGATTCTTCCTTTTATAAGTAATCATGTATATGCACGCTCGTTGTATCCATTCGCTGCGCTCGGTTAATCGTTATCATTAGAAGTTACGATAGCCGCGAACAATTGCGTAGAAGCCCGTTAACTCGATGAACTGGTATAGATCCAAGGCATATAAATGTTTGACATTACTTGTTGGAAATAATTTGATGACATTATACTTATACTTGATTGCTGAGTTACAAGATTTTTATGCTCTCTGATTAATTTATCAAGGCTTTCTTCTACATTTAATTCAGCTTCTAAAACTTTTAGAATGAATCTCACTCTGAAGAGTGAAATCTCACTCTTAAACATTGGAAATGAAACACTCTTTTTTAAGACTGGTTCAATTTTCACTCGTTAAAGTGAGATTCCACTCTAAAGAATTTAGAGAACAATAGTAATGTTATTTCAATCTATTTTTGAAGAAAGTATTTTAATATTTATAATCTTTTTTATTTTTAAATACATGAAAACTATATATATATATATATGTAA